>NC_139931.1:9045361-9293543 GCF_963514095.1 Eutrigla gurnardus
CAATATAATACTGGTAGTATCATTCATGATTATATGAAACAAAAACAGGAAAGGAAAGAATAAATTAAAATATATCTACATTATTATTTTTTTTTTCATAAATCACTTCAATTATACTTTATTAAAACAATGTTTTAAATTATGAGTTACCACAACTAGTGCCCCACCCCACCCTTGGGTGCCTGTAGTGGTTCTTTATTATTCTGCTTGGAACAGGTTGACACCTACAATTACCCTAAATGAACCCGAAATCAGAGATGCTATGAAGTAGCCTAAACAACAACATCAAACAGGTCTTTCTGCTTATGTCCACGTGATCGGGGTAACCAGAGACCAGTTGGGCGGGTAGATGATTCGTCATCATAATCCTTAGGTGCAAAGTTCTGTGTTTATGTTCATGTTTGAGCATTAACCTCACTGTGTTTTTCACTGCAAGGCTCAGTGAGTGGAGTGCCATTAACAGCAGGAGAAATGTCTCTTTTGGAGGATTTTGTTATCTACTTTTTCTCTAATCCCACCACTTCTCTGGGAGTTGTTGCTCTCCTGCTCGTCGTCTATCTAGTTTCTAGTAGTTTCACCTCTCAGGGATTTGGAAAAGAGCCTCCGGGGCCGAAGCCTCTTCCCCTGCTGGGCAACTTGCTGCAGCTGGATCTCAAGAGACTCCACAAATCCCTCTTTGAGGTGAGTTAAACACTCTTCTACCAAAGCAAATGCATTTTGTAACAGTTGTCACAATGTATTTGAAGGTGCTTTGCAATAAGTATTGTCTACCTAATCCGTGTATCGTTCGTTCTTTGGTTATTTTGTTTCGGGGGAAAAACGAAAACCCCCCCCACAAAAACAAGTTCGTTTTTTTTTTTGTTATTTAGTTTTAAAAACGGAACGGAAAAACGGGAAAACATAAATCAAACGTGCCTTTTGCTTTGTTTTTCTGGTTTACAACCCAAACGGAAAGACAGTTTTGTTTTCTTGTTTACGTGATGTACGGAATATCCAGTGAATCGGAACCCGTGACCGGAAATGCAACCTCGCGTTAGGCGGAAGCGGAACATGTCGTGGTCATGGCCCCACTTGAACCTCATGTTGACTTTATCCGTGAACTTTTTGAGAGTGGGAAAAACACACTCGCAAATCAGTACCGGTCTGCAGGGTGTTGGCGCCCCGAGGTGCTCAGTGACGACTGTAAGGAGAATACTGCGGCCAAGCTAGCCTCCACTCATTGTGCTGTAGCATGTCAAAATAAAAGTCCTTTGAAATCCCTATTGTTGAGCCAACTTCACTAAAAATATTTGATTGTTTTGTTTTTGTTTTGAAACGAAAACAAAATAAAAGTCCTTTGAAATCCCTATAGTTGAGCCAACTTCACTAAAAACATTTGATTGTTTTGTTTTTGTTTTGAAACGAAAATAACCCATGAATGAACGATACACAGATTCAACACCATCTCTGAATCTATTTTTTTTTTTTTTGTTCAAAGCTCTCAGAGAAACATGGGTCTGTGTTTACGGTGTACTTTGGAACCAGTAAAGTGGTGGTGCTGGCCGGTTACAAGACAGTCAAAGAAGCTCTGGTCAGCTACGCAGAAGAATTTGGAGACCGAAGCATCGCTCCTATTTTTCATGATTTAAATCAAGGCAACGGTGTGTTTACTTTTCAACACAATATCCACTAATATCAATGAGAAGTCATAGCAAAAGTAAAGCCACAAACAACATTGTATTTGTCATTTGTTTGATAATACACTGGTTTTATTAACTGTTTCAATATTCATTTTTTAAATGTCTACTTTGTTTTATGTAGGTGAGGCACTAGCTTCACCATGTCATGTGATCTGCATTGACCTCACATGGTCCAGGTTTCCCCTAGCCTTATTAAATTTGTTTAATGTAAGAGAATCACTGACTAGTATTTTATCTAATCATCTATACATGATAGTTCATATTCCATTTAACCTGCATGTTGTGTTTAATAGGAATTATATTTGCAAATGGAGAATCATGGAAAGAGATGAGACGTTTTGCACTCACCACCCTCAGAGACTTTGGAATGGGCAAACGAGTCGCTGAGGAAAAAATCTTGGAGGAATGTCAACATTTGGTCCAAATGATTGAAAAGCATGAAGGTATGGAGATAAATACATGACAAGTTGTTCTGATATATGAAAATAGCAGATGACGTCAAGGAGGTCTTATCATAATGCTGAGTGACATTTCCTCCGAATAGTTTATTTTTCATATCAGGATACATCTTATTGTGCTCAGAAAATGATAAGCTCTGCCCTCATCCAAATTTATTGTATAGACTTATTGTAAGTCGCTTTGGACAAAGTGTCTGCTAAATGCCCTAAATGTAAATGTATATTTTAATGTTTTAAGTTGCCACTGTAAGTCACGGTGAGGTTTGCTTTAATAGTGCAAGGCTGCACTTTTCATTTGCTCCTAAGTCTTAATAATATCATTTTTGTCACATTTACAGGGAAACCATTTGACACAGCACACCCGCTGAGTTATGCAGCATCCAACATCATCTCCTCGATTGTGTATGGCAGCAGGTTTGAATACAATGACCCCCGATTCACAAACATGGTGACAAAAGCGCACAACAACGCACATATTGTCGGCTCTGCACCCATCCAGGTGGGTTTTATATTTGCCTTTTAAATTACTCTGGTGAGCAAGCAAGCAATGTTTACTGACAACAAATTGAAACAGCCCCATTTCTTCTGGTCCAATCTTTCTCCTATCCTGTTCTCTCCAGTCAGCTATTCTCCTTTCCCTTCTTCTTATTATTGAATTCATTTGATTCACCAGCATCTTTTTTTAGTTTATAATATTATTTGTCTTACATATTTTTTATTATTACATATGATATATTACTATACTGTATTGCTATGTTCTCCTCTCCCCTACTCTCCAGTCATCTCTTTTCCTTTTCTCTGTTTTCCTCTCCTTTCGACTTATTCTCACATAACTACTTACAGTCTAGTTTTACACATTTGCAATATATTTGGGATTAGGACTGTGTTTGACATTTGATCGTACCGATCCACAATAGTCCTGCAAAACAGATTCTGCTGGGATACAGAAGCAGCCTAACCTACTCAGTAGAGCCCCTAGTAATAATTATGGTCATTTGTTACGTTACATAATGAGACACACAGAACAAATCTCACTGTTTAATGAAGACTTTTATTATTCCATGAAATCTTCTTTGGTTGCTGATTGTCTTCACTAACCTTTGTTGTTTTCACTGTTACATCACAGCTTTACAACATCTTTCCCAGGCTGTTCAGTTGGATAAAAAACAGGCAGCTGGTGTTAAAAAATGTTGAGGATGCTGTCAGTGATGTCAAAGAATTAATCAAAGACCTAAAAGAGACGCTGGACACTCACATCTACAGGGGATTTGTGGACTGTTTTCTGATTCGGAAGCAGAAAGAAGATGTAAGACCAAACACGTTTACATCTTTAATAAAACAAATAAAAAAACAGTCTAATTTATGCTGATGTGTGGACGTTCTTTCTCTCAGGACTCTTCTGTTATGGACAATCACTACCATGAGAAAAACCTTTTATTTTCAGTGACCAACCTGTTTGGAGCTGGGACTGACACCACAGCTACTACACTGACATGGGGTTTACTGTTGATGGCTAAATATCCACATGTACAAGGTAAAGAGAGAGATTCTTTGGCAGCTTCACAGAGGCCTAGTATTGTTCAAATGATTGCAGCAAAGAATACTTATTTGTTAAACCCAGACCAGGTCCAGGAGGAGCTCAGCAGGGTGGTAGGAAGCCGTCAGGTCAGAGTCGAGGACCGGAAGAACCTGCCGTACACTGATGCTGTCATCCATGAGACACAGAGACTGGCCAACATTGTCCCCATGGCCATTCCTCACAAAACCAGCCAAAACGTCACCTTCCAGGGCTACTTCATCAAAGAGGCTAGTTGCTCACATCTGTTATTTATTGTTGGAAATGTTCAACTACTTCTGAAAAGGTGAAAATGTATTTTTATCTTTGCCTACAGGGGACTATTGTGTTTCCTCTTCTTGCTTCTGTCCTGCACGATGAGAGTGAATGGGAGACCCCCACACTGTTTCAACCCTTCCCACTTCCTGGATAAGGAGGGTAAATTCATCAGGAGAGACGCCTTCATGCCCTTTTCTGCAGGTACAACACGGTCATCAGGATTTTGTATTTTAAGGATTGCAGAGACATTTTACACAGCATGGTCCATCTCTTTGCATCTCTTGGTTTTGCAGGTCGCAGGGCGTGTCTGGGAGAAAGTCTGGCTAAGATGGAGCTCTTCCTCTTCCTAACCTCCCTCCTCCAGCGCTTTCGTTTCACTCCTCCACCTGGAGTCACAGAGGAGGAACTGGACCTGACACCAGTTGTGGGCTTCACCCTCAACCCGGCACCTCATGAGCTTTGTGCCGTCAGTCGCCAATGAGGAAGAGAGCTGGAGCATGGCATTAGGGAGGGGTAACATGCTGTGCAGCCAGCAGATGTTCCATCTTCAAGAATGCATGACCAATGATTTATGTATTTAGCAGTTTCAGTAAGATTTCGCTTTATTTACCAGTGGCCTGAGCCACCTCTTTGTATGTGTTCTGGTCAGCCAACAGGTCGGTGACGCCAAATCCCTTTGTTTTTCATTTCCTCCTGTTGTTTTTAAATGTGTTATACAAATAAAGTTAACTTAATTTGACTTGACTATGCATTACAATTTCCTATCCACCACTTAATCAGGGCCAGGGGGCAATCGCACCGAGCACTATTGTTATTCAGAGGATTTTTTCCTACTTATTATTATTTTGCCTCCGAATTTCGATTGCCTAAAACTCCTACAGCTTTAAGAGTTGTAGGACAAATTATATATCAAAATGTGCGGTTCGAACGTGATCGGCGTGCTATTACTTTTCTTAGCCGAACACAAATTTTTCGCGACGTAAGTCGCAAAAAAGCACCGAAATGTTCACATTGAAATGAATGGGACGGGCGAAAAAAAAAGAGGACTCATTGTAGTTTTTCAAACGTCTGCTGCTCAGGCATACTTTCACCTAGAAACTCCATTTAAACTCTAAAACGTAGACACAAGTCTTGTGTCCTGGTGTGTCAATCCACGTTTCAATAGGTCATATAGTTTTTGATCAATCACTGTTCAATGACCATGATCGTTTTGGGAGAAATCATGAGATTATAATGGGTATGTGACACGTGATATTTTCCAATTTTGTAGACAAACTTGTCCTGTCTCTTACAATGTGCTCAAAAACTCTGTGAGATTTACAGAATTTGAACTAGCAACCTCTAAGCGCGGCCACGTCGGTTTTTCTCCCAATCGACTGCAATGCAAATCGAGAAGCAGATTTTCAAAGAAACCTGAAACCAGGTCCATTTCTAACTCGCCCTAGCGTCCACATTTCTGACACTAGGAAAAAATAAAAGTGACCAGTGTCTTCAGCAGAGTCTTGTGGCGCTAACGGTGCGAAAATTTTGGCGATAGGAGTTTCGGTGTGAGCGTGGCAAGCTTTTGTTCTGACCCTCCGCGAAGCCGGAATGGAGAGATCGAGAGAGGCAGAGAGGCTTGAAGGCAGTCATACACACGCGCCGAGGGCCGTTGCTATGGTGACGGCACTCTGTGGCTCTGATCTTGAGAACTGACAGCAGGTGTGCTCTGATTGGTGGACAGGAAGGAGCAGTCAGTGGGAAATGTAGTTTTTTTTGTCAAACATCTTCTGCTCAGGCATACTTTCACCTAGAAACTCCATTTAAACTTTAAAATGGAGACACATGTCTGTCTATCTCTCTCTGTCTCACTCAGAAGTGATAGCAGGTGCGCTCTGATTGGCCGACAGGAGCAGCCAGTGGGAGTTGTAGTTTTTCAAGCAATACATAGTACCTAGTAGTTCTCAGTACTTGAGCATCAGTAGTACTCGGTAGTACAGAGAACTTGAGTGACAGCTGAGCTCGGTGACATGTACTGGCAAACAGTTGAGTGCGCTAGTAGTTCTCGTTACTTGAGTCTCAGTAGTACTCGGTAGTACTCAGTACTTGAGTCTCAGTAGTACTGAGTACTTGAGTGACAGCTGAGCTCGGTGACATGTATCAAACTTAGTTACGAGACGGAGCCATTTTGGAGGTAAATTCATGCAAAACTGCTGATGCGCGTTCCTTTCAGGGACAGTTTTTCAGCAAGCAGTCTCTGTATTTGCCTCTAAAACAACTCCGTCTCGTTGGAAATCTCGAAGAATCTCATCGTAATGTATATACACTCCGGCAGTAGCCCCCGTGGCCCTTTCAAAATTTCCAGGGGGGGAATTTTCTAGTTGACCTTCTAAAACCTTGAAATGGCTTATGGGATCAATTGATTGCAGCAGTCAGTCGGCAAGAGAGTCCTTCTAGTGGGTTTGGTTCAAAACCAAGACAACTCCTCAATATGACAATAAGACCTACTACAAAATAACTTAATTAACTACAGTTAATACTGTAGTCAGAAGGAACACCCAGCCCAGTCATGCTTGGAATCACTGGGTGATTCTGCCGCCTACTGGTGGTAGGCTGTACTGCTACTGAGGCACAGTGCAGGGAATACAAAGACATCCATAATCTGTAACCATTTACTCCATTTAGAGTCGGGGGACAATCTGGACAGGTCGCCAGTTTATCACAGATCTGACAGAGAGACAACCTTCACATTCACACCTAATTTAGAGTCAATTAGCCTATCCTGCATGTCTTTGAACTCTGGGAGGAAGCTGGAGTACCTGCAGAAAAACCCACAC
Source organism: Eutrigla gurnardus (assembly GCF_963514095.1). Lineage (NCBI taxonomy): Eukaryota > Metazoa > Chordata > Actinopteri > Perciformes > Triglidae > Eutrigla > Eutrigla gurnardus. The sequence goes on from NC_139931.1 coordinate 9,052,149, forward strand.
TCGGCACTCGGACTTCGGAGTAAAAGCAGGAAGTGATGACAGGAGGGATGTAGCAGACTGATGAGTGAGCAGACTTGTGAGTAGATTGATTGCAGGTGGACAGGATCTGGAGATAATGAGCACAGGTGAGGATTAACAAAGAGGTAAAAGCAACAAGCAGGATCTTCCAGGTTTAAACGAGTCACAAAAGCACAAATGGAGCACTGTACCACAAGTGGGCGGAGCAATCCAGCCAAGACTGACTGCAGGAACTGAACCAGTGTAAACTAGTGGTGATGAGGCTGATGTATTTATGTATTTACAGATTTGTTTACACCTAAACCATCCTCAATACACTTGCCTGTCTCATGTACACGTAGGTCAGATAGGGTGATCAGTGCAGCCCATAAGAGGAGGTCTGGACTTTGGCCTACAACTCCTCCTACAGAGGTTGCTATTGCCAGTTGCCACTATTTCTGTATTAACTTAAAACTGGTTGAAACTAGAAACCCTGACTGTGATAGCAGACATTTATCCTTTATTTACCTTTCAAAGCAGCTGTTCACTGGTAAGGGTTTCTTATGCAGGGTCTGGTTCAGGTGACAGTATGATCATGTTGGAAGATCTTTTCCATTCTGCCTATTCCGTCTTCCTATTGCTAGTCATTTTAGGCCTACTGGTCTTCCAGCTTTTTCACTCCAACTTCAGCACCCAAGAGAACAAGGGGGAGCCACCGGGACCTAAACCTCTTCCCCTCCTTGGTAACTTGCTCCATGTGGATCTCAAGAGACTCGACAGCTCTCTAGTTGATGTGAGAAATGTGTTGTTTGTCTTAAACAATGTGGTTCTTTCCATTGCTTGGATGGAAGACAAGAAAGTTACGCATTTTTAATGTTTTGTTTCAGTATTGATCAGTAAATTGCATTTCTTTCTGTGACTCTCACTTTTACCCACAATCTTTTTTTTAGCTGTCCAAAAAATATGGATCAGTGTACACAGTGTACTTTGGACCAAAGAAGACGGTGGTCCTGGCAGGATACAGGACAGTCAAACAGGCTCTGGTCAACCATGCTGAGGAGTTTGGAGACCGAGACGTCACTCCTATATTCTATGATTTCAACAAAGGACACGGTAAATAAATGTATGTTTGTTTTACTGGCCTGTGTTTGTCCTTGTCTAAACTGGCTGACCTCTTTTGCTTCCAGGTATACTACTTTCCAACGGTGACTCGTGGAAAGAAATGAGGCGTTTTGCTTTAACTACACTGAGAGATTTTGGGATGGGCAAAAGGGTTATTGAAGAGAAAATTATTGAGGAATGTCACTTCCTGATTGAAGAATTTGAACCGCATCAAGGTAACATGACCTCCTCTAAAACACAGCACGGGTTTACAAAGCAGACCCTTGAATAAGTTGCACTTACTATCTCACCCTTTTCTCTCTCAGGCAAAGCCTTTGACAACGCCCAGACAATGAATTATGCAGCTTCTAATGTTATAGCAGCTATCATGTTTGGAAAGAGGTTTGGATACAAAGACCCTGTCTTCCAAGCGATGGTGGAAAGAGACCACGAGTCCATCCATCTGACTGGAACAGCATCCATCTGGGTACGACGAAGTGATTTCCAATTGAGTTGCACAGAAATTACACACAACTGTGCGTATTCAAGATGTGTTTATAATTGTTGTATTAAATCCTATAAGATGATGTTGTTTGTGTTCTGCCACATTACAGTTATACAACGTGTTTCCTTGGCTGGGCCCATTTCTTAAAGCCTGGAGGGATTTGATGAAGAATTTGAAGGTCAATACGGAGGAACTGAAAAGTTTAATAGCAGACTTGAAGGAGACTCTGAACCCTGAGCTGTGCAGATGCTTTGTTGATGCATTCCTGACCCGTAAACTAAAGCTGGAGGTAAAGTGTTGAACTTCTAGACTGAGAATACTGATCAATTTGAGAAAAGGGTTTGAAAATTCAAGGAATCTGACATGGTGATTGGCGCAAAACAGAATATATACAGCATATATAAAGATAGAATAGTCTTGGCTGCTTTCTCATTGTGTATAACCCCTCTTTTCTGTGTGTTATGCTAGGAGTCTGAAATCGAGGATTCACACTATCATGATGACAACCTGGTCTACAGTGTGATGAATCTGTTTGCAGCTGGGACTGATACAACAGGAAATACACTTCGGTGGTGTTTACTTTTCATGGCCAAGTACCCTCGTATTCAAGGTGCCAAATATGCCCACGTGCCCATCTCTGTTGGATTTCAGTTTGGGTTCCAATTTAATCCCAGCCTTATGTGAGTCCAGACCAGGTCCACGAGGAGCTCAGCAGGGTGGTAGGAAGCCGTCAGGTCAGAATAGAGGACCGGAAGAACCTGCCGTACACTGATGCTGTCATCCATGAGACACAGAGACTGGCCAACATTGTCCCCATGGCCATTCCTCACAAAACCAGCCGAGACATCACCTTCCAGGGCTACTTCATCAAAGAGGCTAGTTGATCCTTCTGAATAGGTGAAAATGTGCTTTCATTCTTAGACTTCAAACAGCCCTCTGTCTTTTTTTGCTTACAGGGGACTACTGTGTTTCCTCTACTTACTTCTGTTCTGCACGATGAGAGTGAATGGGAGACCCCACAGTGTTTCAACCCTTCCCACTTCCTGGATAAGGAGGGTAAATTTATCAGGAGAGACGCCTTCATGCCCTTTTCAGCAGGTACAACATCAATTTTCAGAATTTTAAAAACTAGGGATAACGGATGTATTTGTATACAATTGACCCTTCGCCTCCTAACAGACTGGCAAATCATCGCAAAGCTTGAACCAGATTTCAGGTCATGTTATGGACTTTGAGCTAGTCACGGTTAAAACGTTGCATAATAGTGATGCTTGTTACGCAGATGTACATTTCTAAAACCTGTGGAGCTAACAGCAGAGTAGGTTGGCTAATCCTTAACCAGTGCTAGCACTTCTACTACGCTAGCTACTGGAGGTGTACTGAATGCTAACACATGCTGCTTTTGCTTTTTAATGATTGTAACAGTGAATAAACACAGGAACAGTGTTTTACTTTGTTTAATTCCTTCTGTCTCGTCAGCCAGCTGATGTGGTGGTTCATTTTTCCACTATGATCTGCAGGCTTTAGCTTCTATCGTCATCTTTTTAACCTGCTGTTGAATCAGTCTGATGTCTAGTATTTCCTATATTTTAGACCCTTTGACTCCATGGTAAGTCTGGCAGCTTAACTGAGTAGCAGCAGGGTTAGCAGACTTGGCAAAGGTTTCATTCTGAAGACGTGACCCACTCTTGGTTCTTGCAGGTCGTAGGGTGTGTCTTGGAGAGAGTTTGGCCAGAATGGAGCTCTTCCTCTTCCTCGCCTCACTCCTCCAGCGCTTCCGTTTCACGCCTCCACCCGGAGTTGCAGAGGATGAACTGGATCTGAATCCAGTGGTGGGCTTCACCCTCAGCCCCCCACCTCATGAGCTGTGTGCCGTCAGTCGCCAATGAAGAAAAGAGCTGGATCGTTTGTGTTTTTATGCCATGACAGAATAGTCAGTATAAGCTGCTCTGTGTCAACAAACCAAAAGAATAGCGCAGAAATGATACATGATACAAATAATGAAATAGTTTTAAATATGTGTGTGTATAAATAATGAAAATGTGTTTTTGGTGTTTTTTACTTGCGCATTAAAATCTGATTTTCACTTGTGGAAAGGCTCACTAGATGACACACAAAAAATGTAGAACATGAGGATGACGCATTCCAGTACCTATAGTATTACACTATTTAATATCATGCCAGAAAGTACGTCCCAATACATAGAATGCCAAATGCATTTTGCCAAAAATACCAAGATGTCCTCCTGCATCTGGTCATACTTTGCCTTATGAAAACCAGCATGTTTCCTGGCTATTCTGACCCACAATCCTCTGCACAACAGCAAGAGGTTCAAATGAAATGTACCTGTAAGGCCTGCAGCAGTATGGACTAAAAGTATAAAAGGAGCGATTTGGAATGCAGCCATTGATTAGCTTCACTGAGGCATCTGCAGGGGGGAGTCATAGCAGCCTACATGGGTGAGCGTTACAATTCTGCCATAATTTAAAATATATTTAATGAAAAATACATAAATAAGCCTTCTATTTGAAAATGTTGTTCTATAGATCTGCCGCCATCAATTGACCCAAAAGGTTCTGTCAGGTTGAGCGCCAGCAGCTCCAGGTTCACTGCACATCTGCCTATAACTCAAGACTGTATCCCTGTGGAAATAGCCGTTGTGAGGCAGCAGCCATCTTTGGACTACACCTTTTTTTGACAAAAACAACTTTTCCCACAAATTTTAAACATGATGTTCATAATGATTTAAGTCTCGCATAGAGGTTCAGTTTGGACTTTGTTGACGTCAGTCAGCTCAGTGTTGAATACATTTGAACTATATTAACTTCTTATTCTGTTTACATACCTTTGGACTGGGTCTTGCAATCAAGTTAGCAGTTGGACATCCGCCAAAGCTAATAAAGATTCTCGCGGCTATAATAGAGGACATTTTACTGTCTCAGGTCTCATAAAAGACAAGAACATTCTTTCTGACTTTGTTAAAAGTGTGGCTGTCATGGAAAATATTTCTCTGTTCTATCCCAGTACAACCTCTCTACTGGGTGCTGTTTGTATCCTACTTGTCTTGTATGTACTTTTCTCCAACTCTGACCATCAAAGAAAGGAGCCTCCGGGACCCAGACCACTGCCGGTGTTTGGCAATTTGCTGCAGCTGGATCTTAAGTCATTGCACAATACGCTGTGCGAGGTAAGCAAGTGACATGGAAAACTAAATCAACTATATACTGTTTATACACTTCCATTCAAAAGTGTGGAATCACCTTTTATTTTGATGCTATTGTAACATAGTTTAAACGGTATAAAACCAGTATTTTTGTCCCCAAACTAATTTTCCAGTCAAGCAAAGTGTAAGTCACCCTAGATCATTATTGACTGACTTTCTAAATATTATGTTCATCTTATATTCCCTACATATTTTGGAAAATAAATAGACACATTCTGAATTTCTACAGTCAGTAAAAGATACTATGAGATTTTAAGGTTTTTGACTGAAAACTATGCAATTTAAAGTAATTTTGGAGCACTATTATTAATACAGATAACTCCCAAAAGCTTAAAGACAAAACTTGCTCTAATTCCAGATCAAACTTTTGCAGGACGCAAAAACATTTTAATTATAATGTGATTACATAACTGTTTTGAAATTGTTAATATATGTTATTGCTTTAATGTGATATGGGATTTCTCTTCTTGATTTTAGTTTATGTTTGAACATTTTAGTAGCTCTGGAATAAGTGCATGCAAAATGAAACAGTGATGCGCTCCTGTCTCCTTTGTTTGTTTTTGTTGGGAATTAAAGTTCAGTTTGGATGATTTCAATACTACTAAGGCAGTAAAACTTTATATTATGTCACAATATCCTGGCTTTTTTCAAGTTGTATTCATCACGAAATTGTCTGCTTTTTTATGTCGTAGCTTTCCAAGAAATATGGATCAGTGTTTACAATATATTTGGGATCCCAGAAAGTGGTAGTCCTGGCAGGATACAAGACGGTGAAGCAGGCTCTGGTCAACTATGCTGTGGAGTTTGGAGAGAGACTGGTCACTCCGGTAGGCAGTGACATAAGTGGTCCACATAGTACGTAAAGAAGCAGATCTTTGTGACAATCACTCACACAACAAGTTAATCAAAGCTATAATCATCTCATTCAATGAGTATGTTGATATCACTTAACTGTCTACTGCCACAATAGCTAAGTTGTGCTTTGAGTGCAAAGGTTCTTCCAGAGGTTGTGATGTTGCAAATGATCTGCAATGGAAATGTGTTTAGAAAACCTACAAAAGAATAATGCAAAGAAATCTTATTTACTCATTTGTAAATGCACAATTTATGCCTCTGCAAATAGCAAGCTATTAGTGCCTTCACTCATTCAACCCTTGCAGCGTTCAGTGCAGTTACTCTTGCTATAAAACCCTTGTTAAAATTTTTCTAAAAAATTCCAATGACGCAAATTATATTTTGATACATGTCTGCTTGATTTCACTGCAGGTAAAGGAATTCTATTTGCCAATGGAGAATTATGGAAAGAAATGAGGCGTTTTACTCTGAGCAACCTGAGAGACTTTGGGATGGGCAAAAAAGCAGCGGAGGAGAAAATCGTTGAGGAGACTCAGTATCTGATCGAAGTGTTTGAAAGACATGAAGGTAACTCTTCTCCCGTATTACGTCTACCGAAGGATACTATACTGTTTGTTGTTTTACACGATACACTTTTTGTTTGTTTTAGGTAAACCCTTCACTTCTACCCAGTCAATAAACTATGCAGTCTCCAACATTATCAGTTCAATTATCTATGGCAGCAGATTTGATTACAGTGATCCAGAATTTAGACGCATGGTAGACCGAGCCAATGACACGATTCGACTCTCAGGCTCTCCTTCAGTACAGGTACGCCTTTTGCCTCTCACTAAATAAACCAAAAGATGAATGAATGAATTACAGACTCATGGGCCATTCTATAGACATTATATTGTTCTTTAATATTATACAGGTTAAATGTGTGTTATTCTCTGTTTATCTACAACAGTTGTATAACATGTTCCCCTGGATGTGTGGATGGGTGAGGAACAGGAAGCGTCTCAGGCAGAACGTTGCTGAAAACAAAGAACACATGAGGCAGCTGATCGGACGTTTACAAGAAACTTTGAATCCTCAAATGTGCAGAGGATTTGTGGACGCCTTTCTGGCCCACAAACAGAAGCTAGAGGTGCTCAAGTCTAGTGTAATATCATAATCCAAGTATTAAATCTCTAATTGTTCATTTCTGTTCTTTTTTTTCAAATATTGATTTACAGGACTATACCAGTCTAATTCTGACATCCCTCAATTAGCAGAGATCCCCCCCTTTCTCCAACTCATCTTGTGTGCATCAGTGTTTAGTAGAGCTCACCCTAACTGTTTCCTTTAATGCTTGACATGAATTCATAACACCATTCCATTTCTATGAAATAAATTAATAGCTAGAAGATGAAAACTAGTTAGAGCTTCAATCTAAACACATTTCCCTTCTTCATAAGGATTCAGGAATTACGGACTCGTACTACAAAACGGAGCACCTTGTTTCAACCGTTGCCAACGTCTTTTCTGCTGGTACTGATACGACAGCAACTACACTGAGATGGGCTATGTTGCTCATGGCCAAATATCCTCATGTACAAGGTGATTACACACTTGTTTTCTTGCTTTAAGATTATTATTTGCTAGATAGTATTGTGAAAGATAGTCAGGAGGGGGCGCGGGGCGGGGGTTTGATGGATTCACATGTGCAGTTTTTGGATTTCATGAATGGATAAAAGAAACTTAGACAACGCTGCACAGGACTTTTCTGAGTGTAGCTCCTTACTTTGTGTTACTCATGTGTTGCTTTGGAAATGTTCTGTATTCCCCACGGACCTGGATACAATATGTTGCAACAGTCATAGTCATTAGTCATTTGTTCTAATTCAATTCAATTCAATTTTATTTATTTATATGGCACCATTCATGCAGGTAAATGCAACACAAAGTGCCGTACAGAAAATACAAATTTAGAAAATAAGAACAAAACAACAACAACAATAAAAACAACAACAACAGAAAGAAAGACCCGACCCCCCACCCGGAACACACTCGCACACTCACACTAACATGCACGCAACTCGGCACACCACACACACACACACACACACCCCCACGCACTGCATTGGCTAAAACTGTAGAGACATGGCTCGGCACTGAGACATCGGTGAGTGAAAGGCCATCCACACCATGAGGGACTCTGGTTCCCGTCAGTCGACGGTAAAAGAGATAAAATAATGTAAAATAGAACAAGATAGCAGTAATAAAATAAATAGCAAAAACTAGATAAAAAAGCTAAATAGCTAAATAGGATAGAATAAAATCAGTATAAACTACTAAAATAAGCAAACTTAAAATAATAGATTAAAACTTGGGGAATAAAATAGCAGACTTAAAATAATAGAAAGTTAATTAATTAAAAGCCAGACTAAAAAGATGAGTCTTGAGCCGTTTTTTAAAAACATCAACATTCTCTGCGGCCCTGAGGTTCTGCGGCAGGCTGTTCCACAGTCGGGGACCATAATAACTAAAAGCCGCCTCCCCCGTGTGTTTTCAATCTGACTTGTGGAACGGTTAAAAGGCCGGTGGACTAATAAGTCCAGTTGCAGTAAAATGCCTGCCCACTAGGGAGCAGTATTGACCATGTCTTTATGGACCTTGCTTTGTGCACTGGTGCACAGTCATGTTAGAACAGGAAGGGGCCATCCCTAAACTGTTCCCACAAAGGGAGCATGGAATTGTCCCACAACTCTTGGTTCCTTTCACTCGAACTAAGGGGCCAAGCCCAGCTCCTGAAAAGCAACCCCACACCATAATCCCCCCTTCTCTACACTGTTCTTGAGCGTATCTGAAGGCCACATGAAGTTTGGAGGTCTGTAGAGACTGACTCTGCAGAAAGTTGGCGACCTCTCTGCACTGTGCCTCAGCATCCGCTGAACCTGCTCCATCATTTTAGAGAGATGAGAGATGAGAGCGACCCATTCTTTCACAAATGTTTGTAGAAACAGTCTGCATGCCTAGGTGCTTGCTTTTATATACTGTGGCCATGGAAGTGGAACACCTGATTTCAATTATTTGGATGGGTGAGTGAATACTTTTGGCAATATAGTGTATCTTGTTTATGCAAAATCCTGTGACATAGCAATTGCAATGTGTTGGGGAATGTGTTCATTATTGTTACCTGTTTCTGACAGTTTGTGAGAGGCAGATATCTTACTCTTTTTATTTTCCAGACCAGGTCCAGGCAGAGCTGAGCAGGGTGGTTGGAAGCCGTCAGGTCAAGACAGAGGACAGGATGAACCTGCCCTACTGTGACGCTGTCATCCATGAGACACAGAGACTGGCAAATATCCTTCCCAGCTCTATTCCTCACACCACCAGCACGGATGTGACCTTTCAGGGCTATTTTATAAGAGAGGTAAAAATCCAACTAATCAAGTCATGTAAAATAATTGAAGACGATGCAACCGTATGCTTGATTGTTGAAAGATATGAAGTTTGTACTGCTCTTTATATCATTGGTAATTATTAATGAAGTGTCTTCCTCAAGGGAACCCCTGTGTTTCCTCTTTTGACATCTGTCCTGTGGGATGAAAGTGAATGGGAGAGCCCACGCACCTTCAACCCTGCCCATTTCTTGGACAAGGATGGGAAGTTTGTCAAGAGAGATGCCTTCATGCCTTTCTCTGCAGGTTAGCAAACTCAAAGAACACTCCTTGTCCATTCCAACTGAAGTTTTTCCGATTATCTGAAGCTTGGTCTCTCCCAGGTCGCAGGGCGTGTCTGGGAGAAAGTCTGGCTAGGATGGAGCTCTTCCTGTTCTTCACCTCCCTCCTGCAGCGCTTCCGTTTCACTCCTCCACCTGGAGTCACAGAAGAGGAACTGGACCTGACACCAGCTGTAGGCTTCACCCTCAACCCGTCACCTCATGAGCTTTGTGCGGTCAGTCGAGAGGGATTTCAAAATTAATACTTCAGCATTGTTGGACACTTTTGCACAGTGGAAAGCTTCTGAGATTCCAATATCATTCAAAAAGTAACACTACTGTCCACTTTTAAACCAGCTGATTATTATTATTATATTATTATAATTATTTTTAAATGTTTTTCTTCAAATGATGTGATCTGGCAGGGTTTGTGTATCAGCAAGGGATTATTAGTTGAGAAATGACCACTATGTCACAATGGGCTAACTTAAAGCTGCACCAATTAAACTACTAGAAGTTATTTGCTAAACGTAGCCAAAACATTTAAAAGGGAACTAAATTCCAAATTGAGTATGTATGTTTAATTGAGGGATTGCCTCCAAACGGTTCTCAACATTACGATGGCTATGCAATGATTTAATGGAAATACAGCTTATTGTCACTGAGTTCAAAAGATAGATAGGAAAGAGTAGACAAGGTCACGGGCAAACAAGAAGAGAGTGTCTGTCACTGATTAAGTGCTGGTGCACACTTTACCCGAATAAAGGAGGCAATCAGGTTTTATGTCAGATTATAAGTTTAAGGTTGTTGTGGCATTGCACTACTGAAATCAGTACTTTGGACACTCGAGTGATCCTTACTGCACAATGGTGCCACCTGGTTGAATGACTGATGATTTGATGCTTATGTTATTTGACATATCACGGCTTTGTGCTTTACTACACAATAACTACAAACCTAACAATTGTTGATTGTGACACATAAATTATGTATACTGTATGTAGGTTCCTTAATCCTGTCTCACAGCCAACCTCTGGTCTGAAATGTGCATTCTCTCTACTGGCCATCAGGGGGCAACTCCTCTGGTTGCAAAAAGAAGTCTGATTGAATGGAAGTCTATGAGAAAATGACCCTACTTCTCACTTGATGTATCATTATAGTAAACATAATAAACATGTTACTGTTCATGTTAAATAATTAAACAGGATGCATATGTCAAAGATGGAGCTCTTCCTGTTCTTAACCTCCCTCCTGCCACCTGCAGCACTCTCGATTCACTCACTCTGATATATTACTCTGGCTGTCTGATGGAGGGAAGGAATACAGTCATATTGTCATGTTTTTCTTTGTGACAGTCTGCAAAGCAGAGGAACTTATGTACACATAAATCATTAACAACTCGAACTGGTGCTTTTGGCAGAGTGGACCTTTTTACTGTCTTGCCAATGTTTTCACTTTATTTATTCAGTGCAGGCTGGGGTACAATATGTCCCTTTGAGTGCCAGTGGATGTGCATTTGAGTATAAACATCACTGTGTTTTTCACTGCAAGGCTCAGTGAGTGGAGTGCCATTAACAGCAGGAGAAATGTTTCTTTTGGAGGATTTTGTTGTCTACCTTTTCTCTAATCCCACCACTTCTCTGGGAGTTGTTGCTCTCCTGCTGGTCGTCTATCTAGTTTCTAGTAGTTTCACCTCCCAGGGATTTGGAAAAGAGCCTCCGGGTCCGAAGCCTCTTCCCCTGCTGGGCAACTTGCTGCAGCTGGATCTCAAGAGACTCCACGAATCCCTCTTTGAGGTGAGTTAAACACTCTTCTACCAAAGCAAATGCATTTTGTAACAATTTATTGAAGTCTACACTCTCTGAATCTACATTTTTTATTTTTTAAAGCTTTCAAAGAAACATGGGTCTGTGTTTACGGTGTACTTTGCAACCAGTAAAGTGGTGGTGCTGGCCGGTTACAAGACAGTCAAAGAAGCTCTGGTCAGCTACGCAGAAGAATTTGGGAACAGAGACGTCACTCCTATTTTTCATGATGCACATAATGGTCAAGGTAGGTCATGGTATCAACCTTTACATAACTTTTTAAGTACAGTGTATTTTTTTGTTAGCATCAACCAAATATCAATGAGCAATCATAGTAAGACCACACACACCAGTATATTTGTCATTTGTTTGATAATACACTGTTTTAAACACATTTTTTAAATGTCTACTTTGTTCATATTACATTTAACCTGCATGTTGTGTTTAATAGGAATTGTATTTTCAAATGGAGAATCATGGAAAGAGATGAGACGTTTTGCACTCACCACCCTCAGAGACTTTGGAATGGGCAAACGAGTCGCTGAGGAAAAAATCTTGGAGGAATGTCAACATTTGGTCCAAATGATTGAAAAGCATGAAGGTATGGAGATAAATACATGACAAGGTGTTCTGATATACGAAAATAGCAGATGACGTCAAAGTTGTGTTATCGTAATGCTGAGTGACATTTCCTCCACAGAGTTTATTTTTTCAGTATCAGGACAAGTCTTAGTGCATTATTGTTCTGAGAAAATTATAAGTTGAGTTCAAATCCTCACCCATATTTTAATGTTTTTAGTTGCCGCTGATTTGCCACTCATTTGCTCTGAAGTCTTAATAAGATCATTATTTGTCACATTTACAGGGAAACCATTTGATACAGGACACCCACTAAATTGTGCAGCATCCAACATCATCTCCGCGATTGTGTATGGCAGCAGGTTTGAATACAATGACCCCCGATTCAAAAACCTGATGACAAGAACGCAAAACAACACACGAATTTTTGGCTCTGTACAAATCCAGGTACACTTCATGTTTGCTTTTTAAATTACATAGTATTGTAAGGATTAGACAAAGATCAATTATTTCTTTACACAATAGACTGGGGGGGATTTTGGGCAAATTTTAAGTTACACAAAAAGAAAGTGCTCGTCAGACTGAAAAAATAGGGAAATGCAGCTATTTGACTATTATTTAACTGTTTTAAATAACTGATCAAATGTGTCTCAATGCAAAATATACATAATGACCACAGCACAAATCTCACTGTTTAATGAAGACTATATTATTCCATGAAATTTTCTTTGGTTGTTGATTGTTTTCACTAACCTTTGTTGTGTTCACTGTTGCGTCACAGCTCTACAACATCTTTCCCAGGCTGTTCAGTTGGATAAAAAACAGGCAGCTCATATTAAAAAATATTGAGGTGACTGTCAGTAATGTCAAAGAATTAATCAAAGACCTAAAAGAGACGCTGGACACTCACATCTACAGGGGATTTGTGGACTGTTTTCTGATTCGGAAGCAGAAAGAAGATGTAAGACCAAACACGTTTACATCTTTAATCAAAACAAAAATAACATATTTTGTGTGAATGTTCTTTTTCCTAGGAGTCTTCTGTTATGGACCATCACTACCATGAGAAAAACCTTATATTTACAGTAATCAACCTGTTTGCAGCTGGGACTGACACCACAGCGACTACACTGAAATGGGGTTTACTGTTGATGGCTAAATATCCACATGTACAAGGTAAAGAGAGAGAGAGAGAGAGAGAGAGGGGGGGGGGGGGGGAGAGAGAGAGAGAGAGAGAGAGAGAGAGAGAGAGAGAGAGAGAGAGAGAGAGAGAGAGAGAGAGAGATGGGGCTTGTTGGTGTGCATTTATGTTTTCATTAAAGAATATTTTGCTTGTATGTAGAGCTGGAATGAAGAGGAAATGTCCAGCTAAAGTGGTATATTTATGAGCATCAGCTTCTTAGCATGCTAACCTAATTTGGTAACTTGGTAAACATTATATACCTGCTCTACATTATGTAGCCTTGCCATTGTGAACATGTTAGCAATTAGCTCAAAGTAGCCTACAGCTTCATGGCCAAAGACTAGTCTTGTTTAACCCATATATACCTGATGCTGCGCAGCGCAACATTGCCCCTCCCGCCGGTTGCTGCATTGCGCAGCACTGAGTTTCCTGTCATGAAAATGACGACGAATCAACAATGCTGCGCTACACAGCAGCCGGCGGGAGGGGCAATGTTGCGTTGCATAGCATCAGGTATAACCGTATAAATGATGAATGCAGCAAAGAATATTTATTTGTTAAACCCAGACCAGGTCCAGGAGGAGCTCAGCAGGGTGGTAGGAAGCCGTCAGGTCAGAGTCGAGGACCGGAAGAACCTGCCGTACACTGATGCTGTCATCCATGAGACACAGAGACTGGCCAACATTGCCCCCATTGCCATTCCTCACAAAACCAGCCGAGACGTCACCTTCCAGGGCTACTTCATCAAAGAGGCTAGTTGCTCACATCTATTATTTATTGTTGGAAATGTTCAGCTACTTCTGAAAAGGTGAAAACGTACTTTTATTTTTGCCTACAGGGGACGACTGTGTTTCCTCTTCTTGCTTCTGTCCTGCACGATGAGAGTGAATGGGAGACCCCACACTGTTTCAACCCTTCCCACTTCCTGGATAAGGAGGGTAAATTCATCAGGAGAGACGCCTTCATGCCCTTTTCTGCAGGTACAACACCGTCATCAGGATTTTGTATTTTATGGATTGCAGAGACATTTTACACGGCATGGTCCATCTCTTTGCAAATCTCTTGGTTTTGCAGGTCGCAGGGCGTGTCTGGGAGAAAGTCTGGCTAAGATGGAGCTCTTCCTCTTCCTAACCTCCCTCCTCCAGCGCTTTCGTTTCACTCCTCCACCTGGAGTAACAGAGGAGGAACTGGACCTGACACCAGTTGTGAGCTTAGCTCTCGACCCGCAGCCTCATGAGCTTTGTGCTGTCAGTCGCCAATAAGGAAGAGAGCTGGAGCATGGCATTAGGGAGGGGTAACATGCTGTGCAGCCAGCAGATGTTCCGTCTTGAAAAATAGCATCATATCTAAAATAGAAAGATGAATATCATACACAGGTGGACACGTTGACTAGCCTTACATTTCTCTCTCTTTAGTTTAAACACTTTGCATCACTTTTTCCATGCATATGGACTTCACTAGAGTGAGACAACTACATACCTTCGTATTCCTGATTATCGTCAATGGTTAATTATTTTCACAAATGGATTTACTCAGTTTTGAAGATTGTAATTTGTCTTTTTTTTGTATTGCAGAAAATGGCAAATATCACATAATATATGATCCTACTATAGCTCAATACCACATGTACATCTAAAATGACAATAAATTACATTCATATAATTTTTTCATTTTGGTCTTTTTTCCCCCTTTCTAGAGAAATACTTAATAGTTAAAAATACGTTACACATTATTTTCATCAATGTTTTCTGATGAGGAAAAAGGTGATTGAGAGTATTCAATAAAGGGGACAATATATATATATCATTTCTAAATAAGATTTGGTCAGTTCACTCGCAACCCTGATGCTTCTTATAACAACCCAGTATTTTGCACATTGATCCTTTGGAAAGGCTGCAGTTTAATACCAACAGTCTTGGTTTGCTCAGGTTGGTGATCAATCATTGCAGCCCAGTTAATTTTGTCAAGAAGTAAAGTTCTTTGAGCAAGTTTTTATGAATACAATGTGTGTTAGTGCATAGGTGTTGCAGTATTAAGAAAAAACTTTTGAAGACCAAAGTATTGTTGGGAATGGGCAAAAAATGCATGGGAGGGATTGACCAAGAAATAAAAACTTGATGCTAGACGTTAGATAAGATGTTGGGTACGATACAGTAGTATAGGAATGGAGACAAACAGCTTTAGAAGAGCCTACGTAAGCCTACTGGCATGTATACACACAGTATATCGCCTATGTGTTAACTTCCTCTGAATTGAAAGTGCTGCTTCAGCCATCAGGTTCCTGTATTATTTTTGATGTGAAGTGTAAAGTAAAACTATTATTGCACTGAACTCAACGGAACCCAGTGAGTTTCATTTACACTGAAAGGAGTCAGGTCTTATTGAGAAATATTTATGCCCTGGAGGACCTGAACACTTCTTTTAGCTAAGCTAAAGGTTTTTCTGGTTAAGCATTTTAAAAATAACCAATTTTGTTGTGATTTAATTGCACTTAATGGATAAAACAGATGCCAAATCAACTACATAAAGACAACAATTTGTAAAAAGTCTGGAACCACCTGGTGTAATAAGCAATGTATGCAAACTTAACACTTGGGACTGTGACCCATGAGAGACATAATGCATGTTTGTTCCTTAATCCTGTCTCACAGCCAACCTCTGGTCTGAAATGTGCATTCTCTCTACTGGCCATTAGGGGGCAACTCCTCTGGTTGCAAAAAGAAGTCTGATTGAATGGAAGTTTATGAGAAAATGACCCTACTTCTCACAAACTCACTCTGATATATTTCTCTGGCTGATAGTAAAACTGTGTCTGATGGAGGGAAGGAATACAGTCATATTGTCATGTTTTTCTTCATGGCAATCTGCAAAGCAGAGGAACTTATGTACAAATAAATCATTTACAAATCGAACTGGTGCTTTTGGCAGAGTAGACATTTTTACTGTCTTGCCAATGTTTTCACTTAATTTAATCAGTACTGGCAGTGGCTGGGGTACAAAAGGCAGGATATGTCCCTTTGATGGGTAGATCACTGTGTTCTAACGGCAAGGCTCAGTGCCATTAACAGCAGGAGAAATGTCTCTTTTGGAGGATTTTGTTGTCTACATTTTCTCTAATCCCACCACTTCTCTGGGAGTTGTTGCTCTCCTGCTCGTCATCTATCTAGTTTCTAGTAGTTTCACCTCTCAGGGATTTGGAAAAGAGTCCGAAGCCTCTTCCCCTGCTGGGCAACTTGCTGCAGCTGGATCTCAAGAGACTTCACAAATCCCTCTTTGAGCTGAGTTAAACACTCTTCTACCAAAGCAAATGCATTTTGAAACAGGTGTCACAATTTATTTGAGATGAGGTGAAAAGACGTATACTCAATTCATATCAATATTTCAATATCATACGTTCTTTGGTTATTTTGTTTAAAAAACACAATTTCAAAAACAGGAAATTAAAAAAACAATCAAATGGGCCTCTTTTGTTTTTCTGGTTTACAACTGGTTTACAACTGGTTTACAACAAAACGGAAAGACAGTTTTGTTTTCTTGTTTACAGATGTTGTACGGAATATACAGTGAATGTCAGAATCTGCGACTGGAAATGCAGACTTGCGTTAGGCGGAAGCAGAACATGTAGCGGTTATGGCCGCACTTGAACCTCATGTTGACTTTATTCATGAAATTTTTGAGAGTGGGAAAAACACTTCAACAACTACCGGCCGATCTCCAACCTTCTGTTCCGCAGTAAGATCCTGGAAAAAGCAGTTGCCATCCGACTCCATCACCAAATGTCCAACCATGAGCTCTATGAACCCCTTCAATCTGGATTCAGAGCACACCACAGCACCGAGACCGCCCTCATCAAAATCACAAATGATCTTCTTCTGATCACTGCTGACTCCGGGCACACCAGTGAAATAATTCTGCTTGACCTCTCTGCAGTCTTTGACACTATCTCCCATCCCATCCTCCTCAACCGCCTATCTCACCACCTACATCACCGGATCAGCTTTCTCCTGGATCCAGTCATACCTCTCTAACAGAAAACAGTGCATCACACTCTGCAACTCCCACTCCCCCCAAGCCCCTGTCAACAAGGCGTGCCTCAAGGCTCTGTGCTTGGACCCCTCCTCTTTATCATCTACATGCTCCCTCTTGGTCAGATCACCCATCAACATGGTCTCAAATTCCACTCATACACCGATGACACACAGCTCCACATCAGCACCAAACCATCCACTCAGCCCCCCCCCCCCATCTCCCTGGTCTACTGCCTGCATAAAATCTAAGGATGTCAACAAACATACTCAAGCTCAACAGCAATAAAACAGAGGTCATGGATGCGGCCTCCAAGGCACTACTTTGGGAGGTTGGAGATCTCCTCCTAAATATAGACGGGTACTCCATCTGCCCATCCTCCGAAGTCCGCAACCTTTGCGTCATCCTGGACTCCAACCTTTCCTTCCAGTCCCACATCCGCCTTCTTTCACCTCAGAAATATCTCCAGTGTCTAACTGTGGCAGAAACCCTCATTCATGCCTTCGTCACCTCCCGTCTGGATTACTGCCATGGAGTCCTTTCTGGAGTACACACCAAAACCCTGGACAGGCTACAATATGTACAGAACTCTGCCGCCAGGGTTCTCACCCACACCAAGCCCTGGCAAAACATCATCCCAACCCTCATCCACCTCTACTGGCTTCCAATTAACTTCTGTATAAAGTACAAAATCCTCCTTCTCACCTAAGAATCCCTCCATTCCATCGCCCCTCAATACCTCTCTGACCTCCTTGTTCTGTACTCCCCGTCTTGCAAACCTCTGGTCCTCAGAGACTGGCCTGCTCTCCATCTCCCACACCAGACTCTTTACCTTCGGAGACAGAGCGTTCAGCACCACGGCCCCCACTCTCTGGAACGCTCTCCCCACAGTCATTCGAAACGCCTCAGCCTAAGACAATTTTTAAAAAATCATCGAACATCGTAAGAGAATTGTTTTTGTTTTGAAATAACCCATGAACGAACGATACACAGATTCAACACCACCTCTGAATCTATTTTTTTGTTCAAAGCTCTCAGAGAAACATGGGTCTGTGTTTACGGTGTACTTTGGAACCAGTAAAGTGGTGGTCCTCGCTGGTTACAAGACAGTCAAAGAAGCTCTGGTCAGCAACGCAGAAGAATTTGGAGACAGAAGCATCACTCCTATTTTTCAGGATTTAAGTCAAGGCCACGGTTTGTTTACTTTTCAATACAATATCCAAAATATCCAAATAATATCAATGAGAAGTCAATAGTAAAGCCACAAAAAAACATTTTATGTACTACATTAAATTTTTACTTTGTTTTATGTAGGCGATTCACTGACTAGAATTATATATAATAATCTATACATGATACATATTACATTTAACCTGCATGTTGTGTTTAATAGGAATTATATTTGCAAATGGAGAATCATGGAAAGAGATGAGACGTTTTGCACTCACCACCCTCAGAGACTTTGGAATGGGCAAACGAGTCACTGAGGAAAAAATCTTGGAGGAATGTCAACATTTGGTCCAAATGATTAAAAAGCATGAAGGTATGGAGATAAATACATGACAAGTTGTAATGATATACGAAAATAGCAGATGACGTCAAAGTGGTGTTATCGTAATGCTGAGTGACATTTCCTACAGAGTTTCTTACTTTTTCCATATCAGGACACATCTAAGTGCATTATTGTTCTGAGGAAATTATAAGTTGTGTTCAAATCCTCACTTTGTCTTAATAATATAATTTTTGTCACATTTACAGGGAAACCATTTGACACAACACACCCGCTGAGTTATGCAGCATCCAACATCATCTCCTCGATTGTGTATGGCAGCAGGTTTGAATACAATGACCCCCGATTCAAAAACACGGTGAAAAGAGCGCACGACAACATGCATATTGTCGGCTCTGCACCAATCCAGGTGAGTTTCATATTTGCCTTTTAAATTACTCTGGTGAGCAAGCAAGCAATGTTTACTGACAAATGCATGATTTAGGACCAAATTGAAACAGCCCCATTTCTTCTGGTCTAATCTTTCTCCTCTCCTGTTCTCTTCAGTCAGCTATTCTCCTTCCCTTCTTCTTATTAATGAATTAATTTGATTCACCAGCATCTTTTATTTCTTTATAATACTATTTTTCTTTAATATTTTTTATTATTACATATGATATATTACTATACTGTATTGCTATCTTCTCCTCTCCCCTACTCTCCAGTCATCTCTTCTCCTTTTCTTTGTTTTCCTCTCCTTTCAACGTACTCTAACATAACTACTTACAGTCTAGTTTTACACATTTGCAATATATTTGGGATTAGGACAGTGTTTGACATTTGATCGTACCGATCCACAATAGTCCTGCAAAACAGCTTCTGCTGGGATACAGAAGCAGCCTAACCTACTCAGTAGAACTCATAGTAATAATTATGGTCATTTGTTACGTTACATAATGAGACACACAGAACAAATCTCACTATTTAATGAAGACTTTTATTATTCCATGAAATCTTCTTTGGTTGTTGATTGTCTTCACTAACCTTTGTTGATTTCACTGTTGCATCACAGCTTTACAACATATTTCCCAGGCTGTTCAGTTGGATAAAAAACAGGCAGTTGTTCTTAAAAAATGTTGAGGATGCTGTCAGTGATGTCAAAGAATTAATCAAAGACCTAAAAGAGACGCTGAACACTCACATCTACAGGGGATTTGTGGACTGTTTTCTGATTCGGAAGCAGAAAGAAGATGTAAGACCAAACACGTTTACATCTTTAATAAACAAAAAAAAAAACACAGTCTAATTTATGCTGATGTGAGAATGTTCTTTCTCTCAGCAGTCTTCTGTTATGGACAATCACTACCATGAGAAAAACTTGATATTTACAGTGGCCAACCTGTTTGCAGCTGGGACTGACACCACAGCGACTACACTGACATGGGGTTTACTGTTTATGGCTAAATATCCACATGTACAAGGTAAAGAGAGAGATTCTTTGGCAGCTTCACAGAGGCCTAGTCTTGTTTAAATGAATGCAGCAAAGAATACTTATTTGTTAAACCCAGACCAGGTCCAGGAGGAGCTCAGCAGGGTGGTAGGAAGCCGTCAGGTCAGAGTCGAGGACAGGAAGAACCTGCCGTACACTGATGCTGTCATCCATGAGACACAGAGACTGGCCAACATTGCCCCCATGGCCATTCCTCACAAAACCAGCCGAGACGTCACCTTCCAGGGCTACTTCATCAAAGAGGCTAGTTGCTCACATCTGTTATTTATTGTTGGAAATGTTCATCTACTTCTGAAAAGGTGAAAATGTACTTTTATTTTTGCCTACAGGGGACGACTGTGTTTCCTCTAATTACTTCTGTCCTGCACGATGAGAGTGAATGGGAGACCCCACACTGTTTCAACCCTTCCCACTTCCTGGATAAGGAGGGTAAATTCATCAGGAGAGACGCCTTCATGCCCTTTTCTGCAGGTACAACACGTCATCAGGATTTTGTATTTTAAGGATTGCAGAGACATTTTACACAGCGTGGTCCATCTCTTTGCATCTCTTGGTTTTGCAGGTCGCAGGGCGTGTCTGGGAGAAAGTCTGGCTAAGATGGAGCTCTTCCTCTTCCTAACCTCCCTCCTCCAGCGCTTTCGTTTCACTCCTCCACCTGGAGTCACAGAGGAGGAACTGGACCTGACACCAGTTGTGGGCTTCACCCTCAACCCGCCACCTCATGAGCTTTGTGCCGTCAGGCGCCAATGAGGAAGAGAGCTGGAGCATGGCATTAGAGAGGGGTAACATGCTGTGCAGCCAGCAGATGTTCCGTCTTGAAAAATAGCATCATATCTAAAATAGAAAGATGAATATCATACACAGGTGGACACGGTGACTAGCCTTACATTTTTCTCTCTTTAGTTTAAACACTTTGCATCACTTTTTCCATGCATATGGACTTCACTAGAGTGAGACAACTACATACTTTTGTATTCCTGATTATCGTCAATGGTTAATTATTTTCACAAATGGATTTACTCAGTTTTGAAGATTGTAATTTGTCTTTTTTTTTGTATTGCAGAAAATGGCAAATATCACATAATATATGATCCTACTATAGCTCAATACCACATGTACATCTAAAATGACAATAAATTACATTCATATCATTTTTTCATTTTGGTCTTTTTCCCCCCCTTCTAGAGAAATACTTAATAGTTATACGTTACACATTATTTTCTTCAATGTCTTCTGATGAGAAAAAGGAGATTGAGAGTATGTAATAAAGGGGACAATATATATATGTTCTAAATAAGATTTAGTTCACTCTCAACCCTGATGCTTCTTATGACAACCCAGTATTTTGCACATTGATCCTTTGGAAAGGCTGCAGTTTAATACCAACAGTCTTTGTTTTTCTCAGGTTGGTGATCAATCATTGCAGCCCAGTTAATTTTGTCAAGAAGTAAAGTTCTTTGAGCAAAAACTTGATGCTAGACATTAGATAAGATGTTGGGTACGATACAGTAGAATAGAAATGGAGACAAACAGCTTTAGAAGAGCCTACGTAGGCCTACTGGCGTGTATACATATATAGCCTATGTGTTAACTTCCTCTGAATTCAAAGTGCTGCTTCACGTCCCGCCATCATGTTCCTGTATTATTTTTGATGTAAAGTAAAACTATTATTGCACTGAACTCAACGGAACCCAGTGAGTTTCATTAACACTGAAAGGAGTCAGGTCTTATTGAGAAATATTTATGCCCTGGAGGACCTGAGAACTTTTTTTCAACTCCTCTGGTTGCAAAAAGAAGTCTAATTGAATGGAAGTTTTCATGAGAAAATGACCCTACTTCTCACAAACTCACTTTGATATATTTCTCTGGCTGACAGTAAAACTGTGTCTGATGGAGGGAAGGAATACAGTCATATTGTCATGTTTGTCTTCATGGCAATCTGCAAAGCAGAGGAACTTATGTACAAATAAATCATTTACCAATCGAACTGATACTTTTGGCAGAGCGGACATTTTTACTGTCTTGCCAATGTTTTCACTTAATTTAACCAGTACTGGCTGAGGCAGGATATGTCCCTTTGATGGGTAGGTAGATGATTACTCCTCCTAAATCTCAGCTACAAAGGTGTTCCAGTGGATGTGCATTTGAGTGTGTTCTAACTGCAAGGCTCAGTGAGTGGAGTGCCATTAACAGCAGGAGAAATGTCTCTTTTGGAGGATTTTGTTATCTACCTTTTCTCTAATCCTACCACTTCTCTGGGAGTTGTTGCTCTCCTGCTCGTCGTCTATCTAGTTTCTAGTAGTTTCACCTCTCAGGGATTTGGAAAGGAGCCTCCGGGGCCGAAGCCTCTTCCCCTGCTGGGTAATCTGTTGCAGCTGGATCTCAAGGGACTCCACAAATCCCTCTTTGAGGTGAGTTAAACACTCTTCTACCAAAGCAAATGCATTAGGAAACAGGTGTCACAATTTATTTGAGATGAGGTGAAAAGACGTATACTCAATTCATATCAATATTTCAATATCATTCGTTCTTTGGTTATTTTGTTTAAAAAACATAATTTAAAAAACAGGAAATTAGAAAAACAATCAAATGGGCCTCTTTGTTTCATGGTCTACAACCTTTTACAAGAAAGCGGAAAGACCGTTTTGTTTTGCTGTTTACGTGATGTTGTACAGAACATACAGTGAATGTCATAATCCGTGACTGGAAATGCAGCCACCACCTGCATCACCGGCTCAGCTTTCTCCTGGATCCAGTCATACCTCTCTAACAGAAAACAGTGTGTCACACTCTGCAACTCCCACTCCCCCCAAGCCCCTGTCAACCAAGGCGTGCCTCAAGGCTCTGTGTTTGGACCCCTCCTCTTTATCATCTACATGCTCCCTATTGGTCAGATCACCCACTACCATGGTCTCAAATTCCACACATACACCGACGACACACAGCTCCACATCAGCAACAAACCATCCACTCAGCCCCCCCATCTCCCTGGTCTACTGCCTGCATAACATCTAAGGATGTCAACAAACATACTCAAGCTCAACAGCAATAAAACAGAGCTCATGGATGCGGCCTCCAAGGCACTACTTTGAGAGGTTGGAGATCTCCTCCTAAATATAGAGGGGTACTCCATCTGCCCATCCTCCGAAGTCCGCAACCTTTGCGTCATCCTGGACTCCAACCTTTCCTTCCAGTCCCACATCCGCCTTCTTTCACCTCAGAAATATCTCCAGACTCTGTGGCAGAAACCCTCATTCATGCCTTCGTCACCTCCCATCTGGATTACTGCCATAGAGTCCTTTCTGGAGTACACACCAAAACACAGGACAGGCTACAATATAAACTCCGCTGCCAGGGTTCTCACTAGAGATTCACCGATCCGATACCTGGATCGGATATCGGCTCCGATATTGACTAATTAGCTGGATCAGATATCGGATGAATGAGGCCGATTCAGCATTCCAATCCAGTCATTTCATTTTTATTAATATCATACACAGCAATACAGTTACAGCGATCTAGTCACTTCAATTCTATGTTTGCAACGCTGGTTACGTCATCACGCAGAGCAGCTAGTGATGAGCAAACACAGAGCAACATGGAGCAAGCGCCGATTAATTAAGTTTGTTGGGTTTCAGGCAGCTGCTATGTTTTTATATTACATTTTAAAATATCTGTTTGCAGTGCACTTTACATGGTTACAAGTGTTATTTATTTCTATTTGCTGCCAATGTACACTTTGTTATTTGTTAATAAATAATATTGAGTACATTTATATCTGTGGCAATGTCACATGGCAAGGTATACGGTTCATTCATTCAACAGTAGTATCGGATCGGTATCGGTTCAGCACCACGGCCCCCACTCTCTGGAACGCTCTCCCCACAGTCATTCTAAACGCATCCTTAGACAAATTTAAAAAAATCAACGAACACCGTAAGAGAATTGTTTTTGTTTTGAAATAACCCATGAACGAACGATACACAGATTCAACACCATCTCTGAATCTATTTTTTTGTTCAAAGCTCTCAGAGAAACATGGGTCTGTGTTTACGGTGTACTTTGGAACCAGTAAAGTTGTGGTCCTCGCTGGTTACAAGACAGTCAAAGAAGCTCTGGTCAGCTACGCAGATGAATTTGGAGACTGAAGTATCACTCCTATTTTTCAGGATTTAAATCAAGGCAACGGTGTGTTTACTTTTCAATACAATATCCAATAATATCAATGAGAAGTCATAGCAATAGTAAAGCCACAAAAAACGTTTTATGTACTACATTCAATTTCTACTTTGTTTTATGTAGGCAATTCACTGACTAGAATTATATCTAAAAATCTATACATGATAGTTCATATTACATTTAACCTGCATGTCGTGTTTAATAGGAATTATATTCGCAAATGGAGAATCATGGAAAGAGATGAGACGTTTTGCACTCACCACCCTCAGAGACTTTGGAATGGGCAAACGAGTCGCTGAGGAAAAAATATTGGAGGAATGTCAACATTTGGTCCAAATGATTGAAAAGCATGAAGGTATGGAGATAAATACATGACAAGGTGTTCTGATATACAAAAATAGCAGATGATGTCAAAGTTGTGTTATCGTATTTCCTCCAAATAGTTTATTTTTCATATCAGGATACATCTTATTGTGTGTAAATGATAAGCTCTGCCCTCATCCAAATGTATTGTATAGACTTATTGTAAGTCGCTTTGGACAAAGCGTCTGCTAAATGCCCTAAATGTAAATGTAAATGTATATTTTAATGTTTTAAGTTGCCACTGTAAGTCACGGTGAGGTTTGCTTTAATAGTGCAAGGCTGCACTTTTCATTTGCTCTTAAGTCTTAATAATGTAATTTTTGACACATTTACAGGGAAACCATTTGACACAGCACACCCGCTGAGTTATGCAGCATCCAACATCATCTCATCCATTGTGTATGGCAGCAGGTTTGAATACAATGACCCCCGATTCACAAACATGGTGACAAGAGCGCACGACAACATACACGTTGCCGGATCTGCACCAATCCGGGTGGGTTTCATATTTGCCTTTTAAATTACTCTGGTGAGCAAGCAAGCAATGTTTACTGACAAATGCATGATTTAGGACCAAATTGAAACAGCCCCATTTCTTCTGGTCTAATCTTTCTTCTATCCTGTTCTCTCCAGTCAGCTATTCTCCTTTCCCTTCTTCTTATTAATGAATTAATTTGATTCACCAGCATCTTTTTTTAGTTTATAATATTATTTGTCTTACGTATTTTTTATGATTACATATGATATATTACTATACTGTATTGCTATCTTCTCCTCTCCCCTACTCTCCAGTCATCTCTTTTCCTTTTCTCTGTTTTCCTCTCCTTTCGACTTATTCTCACATAACTACTTACAGTATAGTTTTACACATTTATAATATATTTGGGATTAGGACAGTGTTTGACATTTGATCGTACCGATCCACAATAGTCCTGCAAAACAGCTTCTGCTGGGATACAGAAGCAGCCTAACCTACTCAGTAGAACCCCTAGAAATAGTTATGGTCATTTGTTACGTTACATAATGAGACACAGAACAATTCTCACTGTTTAATGAAGACTTTTATTATTCCATGAAATCTTCTTTGGTTGTTGATTGTCTTCACTAACCTTTGTTGTTTTCACTGTTACATCACAGCTTACAACATCTTTCCCAGGCTGTTCAGTTGGATGAAAAACAGGCAGCTGGTGTTAAAAAATGCTGAGAAAACTGTCAGTGATGTCAAAGAATTAATCAAAGACCTAAAAGAGACGCTGAACACTCACATCTACAGGGGATTTGTGGACTGTTTTCTGATTCGGAAGCAGAAAGAAGATGTAAGACCAAACACGTTTACATCTTTAATAAAACAAATTAAAATTAAAATAAAAAAAAACAGTCTAATTTATGCTGATGTGTGAATGTTCTTTCTCTCAGGACTCTTCTGTTATGGACAATCACTACCACGAGAAAAACCTTTTATTTTCAGTGGCCAACCTGTTTGGAGCTGGGACTGACACCACAGAGACTACACTGACATGGGGTTTACTGTTTATGGCTAAATATCCACATGTACAAGGTAAAGAGAGAGATTCTTTGGCAGCTTCACAGAGGCCTAGTCTTGTTTAAATGAATGCAGCAAAGAATACTTATTTGTTAAACCCAGACCAGGTCCAGGAGGAGCTCAGCAGGGTGGTAGGAAGCCGTCAGGTCAGAGTCGAGGACCGGAAGAACCTGCCGTACACTGATGCTGTCATCCATGAGACACAGAGACTGGCCAACATTGCCCCCATGGCCATTCCTCACAAAACCAGCCGAGACGTCACCTTCCAGGGCTACTTCATCAAAGAGGCTAGTTGCTCACATCTGTTATTTATTGTTGGAAATGTTCATCTACTTCTGAAAAGGTGAAAATGAACTTTTATTTTTGCCTACAGGGGACGACTGTGTTTCCTCTACTTACTTCTGTCCTGCACGATGAGAGTGAATGGGAGACCCCACACTGTTTCAACCCTTCCCACTTCCTGGATAAGGAGGGTAAATTTATCAGGAGAGATGCCTTCATGCCCTTTTCAGGATCTGGAGATAATGAGCACAGGTGAGGATTAACAAAGAGGTAAAAGCAACAAGCAGGATCTTCCAGGTTTAAACGAGTCACAAAAGCACAAATGGAGCACTGTACCACAAGTGGGCGGAGCAATCCAGCCAAGACTGACTGCAGGAATCGAACCAGTGTATACTAGTGGTGATGAGGCTGATGTATTTATGTATTTACAGATTTGTTTACACCTAAACCATCCTCAATACACTTGCCTGTCTCATGTACACGTACTGTCGAGGTCAGATAGGGTGATCAGTGCAGCCCATAAGAGGAGGTCTGGACTTTGCCCTACAACTCCTCCTACAGAGGTTGCTATTGCCAGTTGCCACTATTTCTGTATTAACTTAAAACTGGTTGAAACTAGAAACCCTGACTGTGATAGCAGACATTTATCCTTTCATTTACCTTTCAAAGCAGCTGTTCACTGGTAAGGGTTTCTTATCCAGGGTCTGGTTCAGGTGACAGTATGATCATGTTGGAAGATCTTTTCCATTCTGCCTATTCCGTCTTCCTGTTGCTGGTCATTTTAGGCCTGCTGGTCTTCCAGCTTTTTCACTCCAACTTCAGCACCCAAGACAACAAGGGGGAGCCACCGGGACCTAAACCTCTTCCCCTCCTTGGTAACTTGCTCCATGTGGATCTCAAGAGACTTGACAGCTCTCTAGTTGATGTGAGAAATGTGTTGTTTGTCTTAAACAATGTTGTTCTTTCCATTGCTTGGATGGAAGACAAGAAAGTTACCCGTTTTTAATATGTTTTGTTTCAGTATCCATCCATCCATCCATTGTCTACCGTTTATCCTGTATTTAGGGTCGCGGGGGGGCTGGAGCCGATCCCAGCTGTCATTGGGCGAAGGCAGGGTACACCCTGGACAGGACGCCAGTCTATCGCAGGGCCGACATGTAGAGACAAACAACCATTCACGCTCACATTCACACCTACGGGCAATTTAGAGTCACCATTTAACCTATCCCCATCTTGCATGTCTTTGGACTGTGGGAGGAAGCCGGAGAACCCGGAGAGAACCCACGCTTACACGGGGAGAACATGCAAACTCGACACAGAAGGAACCCGGGCCGACCCGGGAATCAAACCCAGGACCCTCTTGCTGTGAGGCGAGAGTGCTACCCACTACACCACCGTGCAGCCCCTTGTTTCAGTATTGATCAGTAAATTGAATTTCTTTCTGTGACTCTCACTTTTACCCACCATCTTTTTTTGTAGCTGTCCAAAAAATATGGATCAGTGTACACAGTGTACTTTGGACCGAAGAAGACGGTGGTCCTGGCAGGATACAAGACAGTCAAATAGGCTCTGGTCAACCATGCTGAGGAGTTTGGAGACCGAGACGTCACTCCTATATTCTATGATTTCAACAAAGGACACGGTAAAGAAATGTATGTTTGTTTTACTGGCCTGTGTTTGTCCTTGTCTAAACTGGCTGACCTCTTTTGTTTCAAGGGTATACTACTTTCCAACGGTGACTCGTGGAAAGAAATGAGGCGTTTTGCTTTAACTACACTGAGAGATTTTGGGATGGGCAAAAGAGTTATTGAAGAGAAAATTATTGAGGAATGTCACTTCCTGATTGAAGAATTTGAACCGCATCAAGGTAACATGACCTCCTCTAAAACACAGCAGGGGTTTACAAAGCAGTCCCTTGAATAAGTTGCACTTACTATCTCACCCTTTTCTCTCTCAGGCAAACGCCCAGACAATGAATTATGCAGCTTCTAATGTTATAGCAGCTATCATGTTTGGAAAGAGGTTTGGATACAAAGACCCTGTCTTCCAAGCGATGGTGGAAAGAGACCACGAGTCCATCCATCTGACTGGAACAGCATCCATCTGGGTACAATTGGTAAGTGATTTCCAATTGAGTTGCACAGAAATTACACACAACTGTGTGTATTAAACACGTGTTTATAATTGTTGTATTAAATCCTATAAGATGATGTTGTTTGTCAACACGGAGGAACTAAAATGCTTTGTTGATGCATTCCTGACCCGTAAACTAAAGCTGGAGGTAAGGTGTCGAACTTCTAGACTGAGAATACTGATCAATGTGAGAAAAGAGTTAATTGCCAAGTGTGTTTGCAACTACAAGGAATCTGGCGTGGTAATTGGCGCAAAACAGAATATATATATAAAGATAGAATAGTCTTGGCTGCTTTCTCATTGTGTATAATCCCCCTTTTCTGTGTGTTATGCTAGGAGTTTGAAATCGAGGATTCACACTATCATGATGAGAACCTGGTCTACAGTGTGATGAATCTGTTTGCAGCTGGGACTGATACTACAGGAAATACACTTCGGTGGTGTTTACTTTTCATGGCCAAGTACCCTCGTTTTCAAGGTGCCAAATATGCCCACGTGCCCATCTCTGTTGGATTTCAGTTTGGGTTCCAATTTAATCCCAGCCTTATGTGAGTCCAGACCAGGTCCAGGAGGAGCTCAGCAGGGTGGTAGGAAGCCGTCAGGTCAGAATAGAGGACCGGAAGAACCTGCCGTACACTGATGCTGTCATCCATGAGACACAGAGACTGGTCAACATTGTCCCCATGGCCATTCCTCACAAAACCAGCCGAGACGTCACCTTCCAGGGCTACTTCATCAAAGAGGCTAATTGTTCCTTCTGAATAGGTGAAAATGTGCTTTCATTCTTAGACTTCAAACAGCCCTCTGTCTTTTTTGCCTACAGGGGACTACTGTGTTTCCTCTACTTACTTCTGTCCTGCACGATGAGAGTGAATGGGAGACCCCACACTGTTTCAACCCTTCCCACTTCCTGGATAAGGAGGGTAAATTTATCAGGAGAGACGCCTTCATGCCCTTTTCTGCAGGTACAACACGGTCATCAGGATTTTGTTAACTAGGGACAACGGATGTATTTGTATACAATTGACCCTCCGCCTCCTAACAGACTGGCAAATCATTGCATAGCTTGAACCAGATTTCAGGTCATGTTATGGACTTTGAGCTAGTCACGGTTAAAACGTTGCATAATAGTGATGCTTGTTACGCAGATGTACATTTCTAAAACCTGTGGAGCTAACAGCAGAGTAGGTTGGCTAATCCTTAACCAGTGCTAGCACTTCTATGCTACGCTAGCTACTGGAGGTGTACTGAATGCTAACACATGCTGCTTTTGCTTTTTAATGATTGTAACAGTGAAAAAACACAGGAACAGTGTTTTACTTTGTTTAATTCCTTCTGTCTCGTCAGCCAGCTGATGTGGTGGTATATTTTTCCACTATGATCTGCAGGCTGTAGATTCTATCGTCATCTTTTTAACCTGCTGTTGAATCAGTCTGATGTCTAGTATTTCCTATATTTTAGACCCTTTGACTCCATGGTAAGTCTGGCAGGTTAACTGAGTAGCAGCAAGGTTAGCAGACTTGGCAAAGGTTTCATTCTGAAGACGTGACCCACTCTTGGTTCTTGCAGGTCGTAGGGTGTGTCTTGGAGAGAGTTTGGCCAGAATGGAGCTCTTCCTCTTCCTCGCCTCACTCCTCCAGCGCTTCCGTTTCACGCCTCCACCGGAGTTGCAGAGGATGAACTGGATCTGAATCCAGTGGTGGGCTTCACCCTCAGCCCCCCACCTCATGAGCTGTGTGGCGTCAGTCGCCAATGAAGAAAAGAGCTGTATCGTTGTAGTTTTTATGCCATGACAGAATAGTCAGTATAAGCTGCTCTGTGTCAACAAACCAAAAGAATAGCGCAGAAATGATACATGATACAAATAATGAAATAGTTTTAATTTTCATTTGTGGAAAGGCTCACTAGATGACACACAAAAAATGTAGAACATGAGGATGACGCATTCCAGTACCTATAGTATTACACTATTTAATATCATGCCAGAAAGTACGTCCCAATACATAGAATGCCAAATGCATTTTCCCAAAAATACCAAGATGTCCTCCTGCATCTGGTCACACTTTGCCTTTTTAAAACCAGCATGTTTTCTGGCTATTCTGACCCACAATCCTCTGCACAACAGCAAGAGGTTCAAATGCAATGTACCTGTAAGGCCTGCAACAGTATGGACTAAAAGTATAAAAGGAGCGATTTGGAATTCAGCCATTGATTAACTTCACTGAGGCATCTGCAGGGAGGGTGTCATAGCAGCCTACATGGGTGAGAGTTACAATTCTGCCATAATTTAAAATATATTTAATGAAAAATACATAAATAAGCCTTCTATTTGAAAATGTTGTTCTATAGATCTGCCGCCATCAATTGACCCAAAAGGTTCTGTCAGGTTGAGCAGGTTCACTGCACATCTGCACATCTGCCCATAGCTCAAGACTGTATCCCTGTGTCAATAGCCTATAGTTGTGAGGCAGCGGCCATCTTTGGACTACACCTTTTTTTGACAGGAACAACTTTCCCCACAATTTAAAATGTGAATCGATATTGAGGAGCAGTGAAGTTGGATTGTATGGCCTTTGATAAAACATTCAGAATAATAATGTTCATAATGATTTAAGTCTCACATAGAGGTTCAGTTTGGACTTTGTTGACGTCACTCAGCTCAGTGTTGAATACATTTTAACTATATTAACTTCTTATTCTGTTTACATACCTATGGACTGGGTCTTGCAATCAATTTAGCAGTTGGACATCCGCCAAAGCGAATAAAGATTCTCGCGGCTATAATAGAGGACATTTTACTGTCTCAGGTCTCATAAAAGACAAGAACATTCTTTCTCACTTTGTTAAAAGTGTGGCTGTCATGGAAAACATTTCTCTGTTCTATCCCAGTACAACCTCTCTACTGGGTGCTGTTTGTATCCTACTTGTCTTGTATGTACTTTTCTCCAACTCTGACTGTCAAAGAAAGAAGCCTCCGGGACCCAGACCACTGCCGGTGTTTGGCAATTTGCTGCAGCTGGATCTTAAGTCATTGCACAATACGCTGTGCGAGGTAAGCAAGTGACATGGAAAACTAAATTAACTATATACTGTTTATGCACTTCCATTCAAAAGTGTGGAATCACCTTTTATTTTGATGCTATTGTAACATAGTTTAAACGGTATAAAACCAGTATTTTTGTCCCCAAACTAATTTTCCAGTCAAGCAAAGTGTAAGTCACCCTAGATCATTATTGACTGACTTTCTAAATATTATGTTCATCTTATATTCCCTAAATATTTTGGAAATTAAAGAGACACATTCTGAATTTCTACAGTCATTAAAATATACTGAGATTTTAAGGTTTTTGACTTAAAACTATGCAATTTAAAGTAATTTTGGACCACTATTATTAATACAGAGAACTCCCAAAAGCTTAAAGACAAAACTTGCTCTAATTCCAGATCAAAATTTTGCAGGACGCAAAAAAATTTTAATGATAATGTGATTACATAACTGTTTTGAAATGGTTAATATATGTTATTGCTTTAATGTGATATGGTCTGCTTTTTTGTGTCATAGCTTTCCAAGAAATATGGATCAGTGTTTACAATATATTTGGGACCCCAGAAATTTGTAGTCCTGGCAGGATACAAGACAGTGAAGCAGGCTCTGGTCAACTATGCTGTGGAGTTTGGAGAGAGACTGGTCACTCCGATATAGGCGGTGACATAAGTGGTCCACATAGTACGTATAAGAAGCAGAAGCAGATCTTTGTGACAATCACTCACACAACAAGTTAATCAAAGCTATAATCATCTCATTCAATGAGTATGTTGATATAACACTTAACTGTCTACTGCCACAATAGCTAAGTTGTGCTTTGAGTGCAAAGGTTCTTCCAGCGGTTCTGATGTTCCAAATGATCTGCAATGCAAATGTGTTTAGAAAACCTACAAAAGAATAATGCAAAGAAATCTTATTTACTCATTTGTAAATGCACAATTTATGCCTCTGCAAATAGCAAGCTATTAGTGCCTTCACTCATTCAACTCTTGCAGTGTGCAGTGCAGTTACTCTTGCTATAAAACCCTTGCTAAAATTTTTCAAAAAAATTCCAATGACGAAAAAAAGTAGCAGAGGAGAAAATCGTTGAGGAGACTCAGTATCTGATCGAAGTGTTTGAATTACATGAAGGTAACTCTTCTCCCGTATTACGTCTTCAGAAGGATACTATACTGTTTGTTGTTTTACACGATACACTTTTTGTTTGTTTTAGGTAAACCCTTCACTTCTACCCAGTCAATAAACTATGCAGTCTCCAACATTATCAGTTCAATTATCTATGGCAGCAGATTTGATTACAGTGACCCAGAATTTAGACGCATGGTAGACCGGGCCAATGACACCCTTCGACTCTCAGGCTCTCCTTCAGTACAGGTACGCCTTTTGCCTTTCACTAAATAAACCAAAAGATGAATGAATGAATTACAGACTCATGGGCCATTCTATAGACATTATATTGTTCTTTAATATTATACAGGTTAAATGTGTGTTATTCTCTGTTTATCTACAACAGTTCTATAACATGTTCCCCTGGATGTGTGGATGGGTGAGGAACAGGAAGCGTCTCAGGCAGAACGTTGCTGAAAACAAAGAACACATGAGGCAGCTGATCGGACGTTTACAAGAAACTTTGAAACCTCAAATGTGCAGAGGATTTGTGGACGCCTTTCTGGCCCACAAACAGAAGCTAGAGGTGCTCAAGTCTAGTGTAATATCATAATTTTTTAATCTCTAATTGTTCATTTCTGTTCTTTTTTATTAAATATTGAATTACAGGACTATACCAGTCTAATTCTGACATCTCTCAATTAGCAGGGATCCCCCCGTCTCCAACACATCTTGTGTGCATCAGTGTTTAGTAGAGCTCACCCTAACTGTTTCCTTTAATGCTTGACATGAATTCATAACACCATTACATTTCTATGAAATAAATTAATAGCTAGAAGATGAAAAGTGGTTAGAGCTTCAATCTAAACACATTTCACTTCGTACTTCTATGGATTCAGGAATTACGGACTCGTACTACAAAACGGAGCACCTTGTGTCAACCGTTGCCAACGTCTTTTCTGCTGGTACTGATACGACAGCAACTACACTGAGATGGGCTATGTTGCTCATGGCCAAATATTCTCATGTACAAGGTGATTATATGCTTATTTTCTTGCTTTAAGATTATTATTTGCTAGATAGTATTGTCAAAGATTGTCAGGAAAGGGGGGTGGGGGGTGAGGGGACGGATTAAAAAGTGGGAATTTTTTGGATTTCATGAATGGATAAAAGAAACTTAGACAATGCTGCACAGGACTTTTCTGAGTGTAGCTCCTTACTTTGTGTTACTCATATGTTGCTTTGGAAATGTTCTGTATTCCCCACGGACCTGGATACAATATGTTGCAACCAGGCCCGGCCCTAACTAATCTGGAGCCCTAGGCAAGATTTTAGGTGGCGCCCCCCTTGCATCGGCAGTGTAGTGTATATACTACCAAATCACAGCAGTGCTGATATTCAAAACAGCATTCTCTCTCATGTGATATTGCTTAATTAACATTAATGATGTGCACTTTAACAACTAGGCTTACAACTATAATATATAAAGGGGTGGAAAAGTGACTATTACCAGCAGGGCAAACGTTAGCTAACCAGAAGACAATAAAAATGTAAACAAATGTAAACACCTGCTTAAAAGATCTAATACAAATGTCCCTGAGGAATGTAAGGTGGGAGTACTGTAATTACCTAACGTTACATTATTACTTTCCATAACAACTTAGCCCCCTCCACAATATTAACTGCCGTTAAAACAGTCAACTAACGTTAGCTATTTATTGATTAGCAATTAGCAAATCATGTAACGTTATCCTAATGCTAAAAAGCCAGGTGTATATCTGTAACAGATAAACAATTTCATGTAATGTTACCTCTGTCTTTTTCTCGTTTCTCCTCCTCTTCTTTTCTTTTTTTTCTTCCCTGGGCACCAGACAGTTTTGGCCGTTTTGACATCTTGTGTTGATTTTTTGATGTGATGACGTCCAAAAAGAATCATGATAGGCTACGGGAAGGGAGGGGGCGCACCGTGCATGGGGGGGGGGGGGGTTTGTAATGTTGTTACAAATATTATTTCTATTAAAAAGGGTTTGCTTTGCGTTTTAATTAACGTGGGATTATTTCTTGTACCAACTTTTTTTTTTTTTTTTCCATTTGTGGCACTGGCGTGGCGCCCCCCGATGGACAGCGCCCTTAGCATTTGCCTATACGGCCTATGCCACGGGCCGGCCCTGTGCAGGCTGGGGTACAAAAGGTAGGATATGTCCCTTTGATGGGTAGGTAGATGATTAATCATCCTAAATCTCAGCTACAAAGCTTCCAGTGGATGTGCATTTGAGTATATGTCCACGTTGTCCAGTTGGGCAGGTAGATGATTCGTCATCCTAATGCTTAGGTGCAAAGGCATTCTGTTTATGTTTGAGCATTAACCTCACTGTGTTCTAACTGCAAGGCTCAGTGAGTGGAGTGCCATTAAAAGCAGGAGAAATGTCTCTTTTGGAGGATTTTGTTGTCTACCTTTTCTCTAATCCCACCACTTCACTGGGAGTTGTTGCTCTCCTGCTCGTCATCTATCTTGTTTCTAGTAGTGTCACCTCTCAGGGATTTGGAAAAGAGCCTCCGGGGCCGAAGCCTCTTCCCCTGCTGGGTAACCTGTTGCAGCTGGATCTCAAGAGACTCCACAAATCCCTCTTTGAGGTGAGTTAAACACTCTTCTACCAAAGCAAATGCATTTTGTAACAGTTGTCACAATTTATTTGAGATGAGATGAAAAGGCGTCTACTCAATCCATGTAGCATTCATTCTTTGGTTATTTTGTTTAAAAAACATAATTTCAAAAAACAGGAAATTAGAAAAACAATCAAATGGGCCTCTTTTGTTTTTCTGGTTTACAACTGGTTTACAACCGTTTACAACAAAACGGAAAGACAGTTTTGTGTTGTCGTTTATGTGATGTTGTATGGAATATAGAGTGAATGTCAGAATCCGTGACTGGAAATGCAGCCTCGCGTTAGGCGGCAGCAGAACATGTAGCGGTTATGGCCGCACTTGAACCTCATGTTGACTTTATTCATGACATTTTTGAGAGTGGGAAAAACACTTCAACAACTACCGGCCGATCTCCAACCTTCTGTTCTGTAGTAAGATCCTGAAAAAAGCAGTTGCCACCCAACTCCATCACCATATGTCCAACCATGAGCTCTATGAACCCCTTCAATCTGGATACAGAACACACCACAGCACCGAGACCGCCCTAATAATTCTGCTCGACCTCTCTGCAGTCTTTGACACTATCTCCCATCCCATCCTCCTCAACCGCCTATCTCACCACCTACATCACCGGATCAGCTCTCTCCTGGATCCAGTCATACCTCTCTAACAGAAAACAGTGCATCACACTCTGCAACTCCCACTCCCCCCAAGCCCCTGTCAACCAAGGCGTGCCTCAAGGCTCTGTGCTTGGACCCCTCCTCTTTATCATCTACATGCACCCTCTTGGTCAGATCACCCATCAACATGGTCTCAAATTCCACTCATACACTGATGAAACACAGCTCCACATCAGCACCAAACCATCCACTCACCCCCCCCCCCCCCCCCCCCCCATCTCCCTGGTCTACTGCCTACATAAAATCTAAGGATGTCAACAAACATACTCAAGCTCAACAGCAATAAAACAGAGGTCATGGATGCGGCCTCCAAGGCACTGCTTTGGGAGGTTGGAGATCTCCTCCTAAATATAGACGGGTACTCCATCTGCCCATCCTCTGAAGTCTGCAACCTTGGCGTCATCCTGGACTCCAACCTTTCCTACCAGTCCCACATCCGCCTTCTTTCACCTCAGAAATATCTCCAGACTCTGTGGCAGAAACCCTCATTCATGCCTTCGTCACCTCCCGTCTGGATTACTGCCATGGAGTCCTTTCTGGAGTACACACCAAAACCCTGGACAGGCTACAATATGTACAGAACTCTGCCGCCAGGGTTCTCACCCACACCAAGCCCTGGCAAAACATCATCCCAACCCTCATCCACCTCTACTGGCTTCCAATTAACTTCTGCATAAAGTACACAATCCTCCTTCTCACCTAAGAATCCCTCCATTCCATCGCCCCTCAATACCTCTCTGACCTCCTTGTTCTGTACTCGCCGTCTTGCAAACCTCTGGTCCTCAGAGACTGGCCTGCTCTCCATCTCCCACACCAGACTCTGTACCTTCGGAGACAGAGCGTTCAGCACCACGGCCCCCACTCTCTGGAACGCTCTCCCCACAGTCATTCGAAACGCCTCAGCCTAAGACAATTTAAAAAAAAATCATCGAACATCGTAAGAGAATTGTTTTGGTTTTGAAATAACCCATGAATGAACGATACACAGTTTCAACATCACCTCTGAATCTATTTTTTTGTTCAAAGCTCTCAGAGAAACATGGGTCTGTGTTTACGGTGTACTTTGGAACCAGTAAAGTGGTGGTCCTGGCCGGTTACAAGACAGTCAAAGAAGCTCTGGTCAGCTACGCAGAAGAATTTGGAGACAGAAGCATCACTCCTATTTTTCAGGATTTAAGTCAAGGCCACGGTTTGTTTACTTTTCAATACAATATCCAAAATATCCAAATAATATCAATGAGAAGTCAATAGTAAAGCCACAAAAAAACATTTTATGGACTACATTACATTTTTACTTTGTTTTATGTAGGCGATTCACTGACTAGAATTATATATAATAATCAATACATGATAGATATTACATTTAACCTGCATGTTGTGTTTAATAGGAATTGTATTTGCAAATGGAGAATCATGGAAAGAGATGAGATGTTTTGCACTCACCACCCTCAGAGACTTTGGAATGGGCAAACGAGTCGCTGAGGAAAAAATCTTGGAGGAATGTCAACATTTGGTCCAAATGATTGAAAAGCATGAAGGTATGGAGATGAATACATGACAAGTTGTAATTATATACAAAAATAGCAGATGACGTCAAGGAGGTCTTATCGTAATGCTGAGTGACATTTCCTACAGAGTTTGTTACTTTTTCCATATCAGGACACATCTAAGTGCATTATTGTTCTGAGGAAATTATAAGTTGTGTTCAAATCCTCACTTTGTCTTAATAATATAATTTTTGTCACATTTACAGGGAAACCATTTGACACAACACACCCGCTGAGTTATGCAGCATCCAACATCATCTCCTCGATTGTGTATGGCAGCAGGTTTGAATACAATGACCCACGATTCAAAAACATGGTGAAAAGAGCGCACGACAACGCACATATTGTCGGCTCTGCACCAATGCAGGTGGGTTTCATATTTGCCTTTTAAATTATTCTGGTGAGCAAGCAAGCAATGTTTACTGACAAATGCATGATTTAGGACCAAATTGAAACAGCCCCATTTCTTCTGGTCTAATCTTTCTCCTCTCCTGTTCTCTTCAGTCAGCTATTCTCCTTCCCTTCTTCTTATTAATGAATTAATTTGATTCACCAGCATCTTTTATTTCTTTATAATACTATTTTTCTTTAATATTTTTTATTATTACATATGATAGTCTAGTTTTACACATTTGCAATATATTTGGGATTAGGACTGTGTTTGACATTTGATCGTACCAATCCACAATAGTCCTGCAAAACAGCTTCTGCTGGGATACAGAAGCAGCCTAACCTACTCAGTAGAACTCCTAGTAATAATTATGGTCATTTGTTACGTTACATAATGAGACACACAGAACAAATCTCACTATTTAATGAAGACTTTTATTATTCCATGAAATCTTCTTTGGTTGCTGATTGTCTTCACTAACCTTTGTTGTTTTCACTGTTACATCACAGCTTTACAACATCTTTCCCAGGCTGTTCAGTTGGATAAAAAACAGGCAGCTGTTCTTAAGAAATATTGAGGATGCTGTCAGTGATATCAAAGAATTAATCAAAGACCTAAAAGAGACGCTGAACACTCACATCTACAGGGGATTTGTGGACTGTTTTCTGATTCGGAAGCAGAAAGAAGATGTAAGACCAAACACGTTTACATCTTTATTAAAACAAATTAAAATAAAAAAAATAAAAAACATTCTAATTTATGCTGATGTTTGAATGTTCTTTCTCTTAGGACTCTTCTGTTATGGACAATCACTACCACAGCTACTACACTGACATGGGGTTTACTGTTTATGGCTAAATATCCACATGTACAAGGTAAGAGAGAGATTCTTTGGCAGCTTCACAGAGGCCAAGGATTAGTCTTGTTTAAATGAATGCAGCAAAGAATACTTATTTGTTAAACCCAGACCAGGTCCAGGAGGAGCTCAGCAGGGTGGTAGGAAGCCGTCAGGTCAGAGTCGAGGACAGGAAGAACCTGCCGTACACTGATGCTGTCATCCATGAGACACAGAGACTGGCCAACATTGTCCCAATGGCCGTTCCTCACAAAACCAGCCGAGACGTCACCTTCCAGGGCTACTTCATCAAAGAGGCTAGTTGCTCACATCTATTATTTATTGTTGGAAATGTTCAACTACTTCTGAAAAGGTGAAAACGTACTTTTATTTTTGCCTACAGGGGACGACTGTGTTTCCTCTTCTTGCTTCTGTCCTACACGATGAGAGTGAATGGGAGACCCCACACTGTTTCAACCCTTCCCACTTCCTGGATAAGGAGGGTAAATTCATCAGGCGAGACGCCTTCATGCCCTTTTCTGCAGGTACAACACCGTCATCAGGATTTTGTATTTTAAGGATTGCAGAGACATTTTACACAGCATGGTCCATCTCTTTGCAAATCTCTTGGTTTTGCAGGTCGCAGGGCGTGTCTGGGAGAAAGTCTGGCTAAGATGGAGCTCTTCCTCTTCCTAACCTCCCTCCTCCAGCGCTTTCGTTTCACTCCTCCACCTGGAGTCACAGAGGAGGAACTGGACCGGACACCAGTTGTGGGCTTCACCCTCAACCCGCCACCTCATGAGCTTTGTGCCGTCAGGCGCCAATAAGGATGAGAGCTGGAGCATGGCATTAGGGAGGGGTAACATGCTGTGCAGCCAGCAGATGTTCCGTCTTGAAAAATAGCATCATATCTAAAATAGAAAGATGAATATCATACACAGGTGGACACGTTGACTAGCCTTACATTTTTCTCTCTTTAGTTTAAACACTTTGCATCACTTTTTCCATGCATATGGACTTCACTAGAGTGAGACAACTACATACCTTCGTATTCCTGATTATCGTCAATGGTTAATTATTTTCACAAATGGATGTACTCAGTTTTGAAGATTGTAATTTGTCTTTTTTTTTGTATTGCAGAAAATGGCAAATATCACATAATATGATCCTACTATAGCTCAATTCCACATGTACATCTAAAATGACAATAAATTACATTCACATAATTTTTTCATTTTGGTCTTTTTTCCCCCCTTCTAGAGAAATACTTAATAGTTATACGTTACACATTATTCGGCCCGGGTTCCTTCTGTGTGGAGTTTGCATGTTCTCCCCGTGTAATCGTGGGTTCTCTCCGGGTTCTCCGGCTTCCTCCCACAGTCCAAAGACATGCAGGATGGGGATAGGTTCATTGATGACTCTAAATTGCCCGTAGGTGTGAATGTGAGTGTGAATGGTTGTCTGTCTCTACATGTCAGCCCTGTGATAGACTGGCGTCCTGTCCAGGGTGTACCCTGCCTTCGCCCAATGGTAGCTGGGATCGGCTCCAGCCCCCCCGTGACCCTGAATACAGGATAAGCGGTAGAAAATGGATGGATGGATGGATGGTTACACATTATTTTCTTCAATGTTTTCTGATGAGAAAAAGGAGATTGAGAGTATGTTATAAAGGGGACAATATATCATTGTTCTAAATAAGATTTAGTTCACTCTCAACCCTGATGCTTCTTATGACAACACAGTATTTTGCACATTGATCCTTTGGAAAGGCTGCAGTTTAATACCAACAGTCTTGGTTTGCTCAGGTTGGTGATCAATCATTGTAGCCCAGTTAATTTTGTCAAGAAGTAAAGTTCTT
This sequence comes from Eutrigla gurnardus, assembly GCF_963514095.1. Taxonomy (NCBI): domain Eukaryota; kingdom Metazoa; phylum Chordata; class Actinopteri; order Perciformes; family Triglidae; genus Eutrigla; species Eutrigla gurnardus. The sequence continues at coordinate 9,092,717 of NC_139931.1, forward strand.
TGAGCAAAAACTTGATGCTAGACGTTAGATAAGATGTTGGGTACGATACAGTAGTGTAGGAATGGAGACAAACAGCTTTAGAAGAGCCTACGTAGGCCTACTGGCGTGTATACATATATAGCCTATGTGTTAACTTCCTCTGAATTCAAAGTGCTGCTTCAGCCATCAGGTTCCTGTATTATTTTTGATGTAAAGTAAAACTATTATTGCACTGAACTCAACGGAACTCAGTGAGTTTCATTTACACTGAAAGGAGTCAGGTCTTATTGAGAAATATTTATGCCCTGGAGGACCTGAACACTTCTTTTAGCTAAGCTAAAGGTTTTTCTGGTTAAGCATTTTAAAAATAACCAATTTTGTTGTGATTTAATTGCACTTAATGGATAAAACAGATGCCAAATCAACTACATAAAGACAACAATTTGTAAAAAGTCTAGAACCACCTGGTGTAATAAGCAATGTATGCAAACCTAACATTTGGGACTGTGACCCATGAGAGACAAAATGTATGTTTGTTCCTTAATCCTGTCTCACAGCCAACCTCTGGTCTGAAATGTGCATTCTCTCTACTGGCCATTAGGGGGAAACTCCTCTGGTTGCAAAAAGAAGTCTGATTGAATGGAAGTTTATGAGAAAATTACCCTACTTCTCACAAACTCACTCTGATATATTTCTCTGGCTGACAGTAAAACTGTGTCTGATGGAGGGAAGGAATACAGTCATATTGTCATGTTTTTTTTGTGACAATCTGCAAAGCAGAGAAACTTATGTACAAATAAATCATTTACAAATCTAACTGGTGCTTTTGGCAGAGCAGACATTTTTACTGTCTTGCCAATGTTTTCACTTAATTTAATCAGTACTGGCTGGAGTACAAAAGGCAGGATATGTCCCTTTGATGGGTAGGTAGATGATTACTCCTCCTAAATCTCAGCTACAAAGGCGTTCCAGTGGATGTGCATTTGAGTATAAACATCACTGTGTTCTAACTGCAAGGCTCAGTGAGTGGAGTGCCATTAACAGCAGGAGAAATGTCTCTTTTGGAGGATTTTGTTGTCTACCTTTTCTCGAATCCCACCACTTATCTGGGAGTTGTTGCTCTCCTGCTCGTCGTCTATCTAGTTTCTAGTAGTTTCACCTCTCAGGGATTTGGAAAAGAGCCTCCGGGTCCGAAGCCTCTTCCCCTGCTGGGCAACTTGCTGCAGCTGGATCTCAAGAGACTCCACAAATCCCTCGTTGAGGTGAGTTTAACACTGTTCTACCAGCAAATGCATTTTGAAACAGGTGTCACAATTTATTTGAGATGAGGTGAAAAGACGTATACTCAATTCATATCAATATTTCAATGTCATTCGTTCTTTGGTTATTTTGTTTAAAAAACATAACTTCAAAAACAGGAAATTAGAAAAACAATCAAATGGGCCTCTTTTGTTTTTCTGGTTTACAACTGGTTTTACAACCGTTTACAACAAAACGGTAAAGACAGTTTTGATTTGTTGTTTACGTGATGTTGTACGGAATATACAATGAATGTCAGAATCTGTGACTGGAAATGTAGCCTTGCGTTAAACGGAAGCAGAACATGCAGCGGTTATGTCCGCACTTGAACCTCATGTTGACTTTTTGAGAGTGGGAAAAACACTTCAACAACTACCGGCCGATCTCCAACCTTCTGTTCCATAGTAAGATCCTAGAAAAAGCAGTTGCCATCCAACTCCATCACCATATGTCTAACCATGAGCTCTATGAACCCCTTCAATCTGGATTCAGAGCACACCACAGCACCGAGACCGCCCTCATTAAAATCACAAATGATCTTCTTCTGTTCGCTGCTGACTCCGGACACAACAGTGAAATAATTCTGCTCGACCTCTCTGCAGTCTTTGACACTATCTCCCATCCCATCCTCCTCAACCGCCTATCTCACCACCTGCATCACCGGCTCAGCTTTCTCCTGGATCCAGTCATACCTCTCTAACAGAAAACAGTGCATCACACTCTGCAACTCCCACTCCTCCCAAGCCCCTGTCAACCAAGGCGTGCCTCAAGGCTCTGTGCTTGGACCCCCCCTCTTTATCATCTACATGCTGCATCTTGGTCAAATTACCCACCACCATGGTCTCAAATTCCACTCATACACCGATGACACAAAGCTCCACATCAGCACCAAACCATCCACTCAGCCCCCCCCCCCCCCCCCCCCCATCTCCCTGGTCTACTGCCTGCATAAAATCTAAGGATGTCAACAAACATACTCAAGCTCAACAGCAATAAAACAGAGGTCATGGATGCGGCCTCCAAGGCACTACTTTGGGAGGTTGGAGATCTCCTCCTTAATATAGATGGGTATTCCATCTGCCCATCCTCTGAAGTCTGCAACCTTGGCGTCATCCTGGACTCCAATCTTTCCTTCCAGTCCCACATCCGCCTTCTTTCACCTCAGAAATATCTCCAGACTCTGTGGCAGAAACCCTCATTCATGCCTTCGTCACCTCCCGTCTGGATTACTGCCATGGAGTCCTTTCTGGAGTACACACCAAAACCCTGGACAGGCTACAATATGTACAGAACTCTGCCGCCAGGGTTCTCACCCACACCAAGCCCTGGCAAAACATCATCCCAACCCTCATCCACCTCTACTGGCTTCCAATTAACTTCTGCATAAAGTACACAATCCTCCTTCTCACCTAAGAATCCCTCCATTCCATCGCCCCTCAATACCTCTCTGACCTCCTTATTCTGTACTCGCCGTCTTGCAAACCTCTGGTCCTCAGAGACTGGCCTGCTCTCCATCTCCCACAACAGACTCTGTACCTTCGGAGACAGAGCGTTCAGCACCACAGCCCCCACTCTTTGGAACGCTCTCCCCACAGTCATTCGAAACGCCTCAGCCTTAGACAATTTTAAAAAAATCATCGAACATCGTAAGAGAATTGTTTTTGTTTTGAAATAACCCATGAACGAACGATACACAGATTCAACACCTTCTCTGAATCTATTTTTTTGTTCACAGCTCTCAGAGAAACACGGGTCTGTGTTTACGGTGTACTTTGGAACCAGTAAAGTGGTGGTCCTCGCTGGTTACAAGACAGTCAAAGAAGCTCTGGTCAGCAACGCAGAAGAATTTGGAGACAGAAGCATCACTCCTATTTTTCAGGATTTAAGTCAAGGCCACGGTTTGTTTACTTTTCAATACAATATCCAAAATATCCAAATAATATCAATGACAAGTCAATAGTAAAGCCACAAAAAAACATTTTATGTACTACATTAAATTTTTACTTTGTTTTATGTAGGCAATTCACTGACTAGAATTATATATAATAATCTATACATGATACATATTACATTTAACCTGCATGTTGTGTTTAATAGGAATTATATTTGCAAATGGAGAATCATGGAAAGAGATGAGATGTTTTGCACTCACCACCCTCAGAGACTTTGGAATGGGCAAACGAGTCGCTGAGGAAAAAATCTTGGAGGAATGTCAACATTTGGTCCAAATGATTGAAAAGCATGAAGGTATGGAGATAAATACATGACAAGGTGTTCTGATATACGAAAATAGCAGATGATGTCAAAGTGGTGTTATCGTAATGCTGAGTGACATTTCCTACAGAGTTTGTTACTTTTTCCATATCAGGACTCATCTAAGTGCATTATTGTTCTGAGGAAATTATAAGTTGTGTTCAAATCCTCACTTTGTCTTCATAATATCATTTTTGTCACATTTACAGGGAAACCATTTGACACAACACACCCGCTGAGTTATGCAGCATCCAACATCATCTCCTCGATTGTGTATGGCAGCAGGTTTGAATACAATGACCCCCGATTCAAAAACATGGTGACAAGAGCGCACGACAACACACATATTGTCGGCTCTGCACCAATCCAGGTGGGTTTCATATTTGCCTTTTAAATTACTCTGGTGAGCAAGCAAGCAATGTTTACTGACTAATGCATGATTTAGGACCAAATTGAAACAGCCCCATTTCTTCTGGTCCAATCTTTCTCTTCTCCTGTTCTCTCATCTATTCTCCTTTCCCTTCATCTTATTAATTAATTCATTTGATTCACCAGCATCTTTTATTTCTTTATAATACAATTTTTCTTTAATATTTTTTATGATTACATATGATATATTACTATACTGTATTGCTATCTTCTCCTCTCCCCTACTCTCCAGTCATCTCTTTTCCTTTTCTCTGTTTTCCTCTCCTTTCGACTTATTCTCACATAACTACTTACAGTCTAGTTTTAAACATTTATAATATATTTGGGATTAGGACAGTGTTTGACATTTGATCGTACCGATCCACAATAGTCCTGCAAAACAGCTTTTGCTGGGATACAGAAGCAGCCTAACCTACTCAGTAGAACCCTAGTAATAATTATGGTCATTTGTTACGTTACATAATGAGACACACAGAACAAAACTCACTATTTAATGAAGACTTTTATTATTCCATGAAATCTTCTTTGGTTACTGATTGTCTTCACTAACCTTTGTTGTTTTCACTGTTACATCACAGCTTTACAACATCTTTCCCAGGCTGTTCGGTTGGATAAAAAACAGGCAGCTGTTCTTAAGAAATATTGAGGTGACTGTCAGTGATGTCAAAGAATTAATCAAAGACCTAAAAGAGACGCTGAACACTCACATCTACAGGGGATTTGTGGACTGTTTTCTGATTCGGAAGCAGAAAGAAGATGTAAGACCAAACACGCTCACATCTTTAATAAAACAAATAAAAAAAACTGTCTAATTTATGCTGATGTGTGAATGTTCTTTCTCTCAGGAATCTTCTGTTATGGACAATCACTACCATGAGAAAAACTTGATATTTACAGTGGCCAACCTGTTTGCAGCTGGGACTGACACCACAGCTACTACACTGACATGGGGTTTACTGTTGATGGCTAAATATCCACATGTACAAGGTAAAGAGAGAGATTCTTTGGCAGCTTCACAGAGGCCTAGTCTTGAATGAATGCAGCAAAGAATACTTATTTGTTAAACCCAGACCAGGTCCAGGAGGAGCTCAGCAGGGTGGTAGGAAGCCGTCAGGTCAGAGTCGAGGACAGGAAGAACCTGCCGTACACTGATGCTGTCATCCATGAGACACAGAGACTGGCCAACATTGCCCCCATGGCCATTCCTCACAAAACCAGCCGAGACGTCACCTTCCAGGGCTACTTCATCAAAGAGGCTAGTTGCTCACATCTGTTATTTATTGTTGGAAATGTTCATCTACTTCTGAAAAGGTGAAAACGTACTTTTATTTTTGCCTACAGGGGACGACTGTGTTTCCTCTACTTACTTCTGTCCTGCACGATGAGAGTGAATGGGAGACCCCACACTGTTTCAACCCTTCCCACTTCCTGGATAAGGAGGGTAAATTCATCAGGATAGACGCCTTCATGCCCTTTTCTGCAGGTACAACACGGTCATCAGGATTGTGTATTTTAAGGATTGCAGAGACATTTTACACAGCATGTTCCATCTTCCTCTTTGCAAATTTCTTGGTTTTGCAGGTCGCAGGGCATGTCTGGGAGAAAGTCTGGCTAAGATGGAGCTCTTCCTCTTCCTAACCTCCCTCCTCCAGCGCTTTCGTTTCACTCCTCCACCTGGAGTCACAGAGGAGGAACTGGACCTGACACCAGTTGTGGGCCTCACCCTCAACCCGTCACCTCATGAGCTTTGTGCCGTCAGTCGCCAATAAGGATGAGAGCTGGAGCATGGCATTAGGGAGGGGTAACAGGCTGTGCAGCCAGCAGATGTTCCGTCTTGAAAAATAGCATCATATCTAAAATAGAAAGATGAATATCATACACAGGTGGACACGTTGACTAGCCTTACATTTTTCTCTCTTTAGTTTAAACACTTTGCATCACTTTTTCCATGCATATGGACTTCACTAGAGTGAGACAACTACATACCTTCGTATTCCTGATTATCGTCAATGGTTAATTATTTTCACAAATGGATTTACTCAGTTTTGAAGATTGTAATTTGTCTATTTTTTTGTATTGCAGAAAATGGCAAATATCACATAATATATGATCCTACTATAGCTCAATACCACATGTACATCTAAAATGACAATAAATTACATTCATATAATTTTTTCATTTTGGTCTTTTTCCCCCCCTTCTAGAGAAATACTTAATAGTTATACGTTACATATTATTCGGCCCGGGTTCCTTCTGTGTGGAGTTTGCATGTTCTCCCCGTGTAAGCGTGGGTTCTCTCCGGGTTCTCCGGCTTCCTCCCACAGTCCAAAGACATGCAGGATGGGGATAGGTTCATTGATGACTCTAAATTGCCCGTAGGTGTGAATGTGAGTGTGAATGGTTGTTTGTCTCTACATGTCAGCCCTGTGATAGACTGGCGTCCTGTCCAGGTGTACCCTGCCTTCGCCCAATGATAGCTGGGATCGACTCCAGCCCCCCCGTGACCCTAAATACAGGATAAGCGGTAGAAAATGGATGGATGGATGGATGGATGGTTACACATTATTTTCTTCAATGTTTTCTGATGAGAAAAAGGAGATTGAGAGTATGTAATAAAGAGGACAATATATAATTGTTCTAAATAAGATTTAGTTCACTCTCAACCCTGATGCTTCTTATGACAACCCAGTATTTTGCACATTGATCCTTTGGAAAGGCTGCAGTTTAATACCAACAGTCTTGGTTTGCTCAGGTTGGTGATCAATCATTGTAGCCCAGTTCATTTAGTCAAGTAGTAAAGTTCTTTGAGCAAAAACTTGATGCTAGACATTAGATAAGATGTTGGGTACGATACAGTAGAATAGAAATGGAGACAAACAGCTTTAGAAGAGCCTACGTAGGCCTACTGGCGTGTATATATAGACTATGTGTTAACTTCCTCTCAATTCAAAGTGCTGCTTCACGTCCCGCCATCATGTTCCTGTATTATTTTTTATGTAAAGTAAAACTATTATTGCACTGAACTCAACGGAACCCAGTGTGTTTCATTAACACTGAAAGGAGTCAGGTCTTATTGAGAAATATTTATGCCCTGGAGGACCTGAGAACTTTTTTCAACTCCTCTGGTTGCAAAAAGAAGTCTGATTGAATGGAAGTTTATGAGAAAATGACCCTACTTCTCACAAACTCACTCTGATATATTTCTCTGGCTGACAGTAAAACTGCGTCTGATGGAGGGAAGGAATACAGTCATATTGTCATGTTTTTCTTCATGGCAATCTGCAAAGCAGAGGAACTTATGTACAAATAAATAATTTACAAATCAAACTGGTGCTTTTGGCAGAGTAGACATTTTTACTGTCTTGCCAATGTTTTCACTTAATTTAATCAGTACTGGCAGTGGCTGGGGTACAAAAGGCAGGATATGTCCCTTTGATGGGTAGGTAGATGATTACTCCTCCTAAATCTCAGCTACAAATGCGTTCCAGTGGATGTGCATTTGAGTATAAACATCACTGTGTTCTAACTGCAAGGCTCAGTGAGTGGAGTGCCATTAACAGCAGGAGAAATGTCTCTTTTGGAAGATTTTGTTATCTACATTTTCTCTAATCCCACCACCTCTCTAGGAGTTGTTGCTCTCCTGCTCGTCGTCTATCTAGTTTCTAGTAGTTTCACCTCTCAGGGATTTGGAAAAGAGCCTCCGGGTCCGAAGCCTCTTCCCCTGCTGGGCAACTTGCTGCAGCTGGATCTCAAGAGACTCCACAAATCCCTCTTTCGAGGTGAGTTAAACACTCTTCTACCAAAGCAAATACATTTTGAAACAGGTGTCACAATTTATTTGAGATGAGGTGAAAAGACGTATACTCAATTCATAAAAATATTTCAATATCATTCGTTCTTTGGTTATTTTGTTTAAAAAACACAATTTCAAAAACAGGAAATTAAAAAAAACAATCAAATGGGCCTCTTTTGTTTTTCTGGTTTACAACTGGTTTACAACAAAACGGAAAGACAGTTTTGTTTTCTTGTTTACAGATGTTGTACGGAATATACAGTGAATGTCAGAATCTGTGACTGGAAATGCAGACTTGCGTTAGGCGGAAGCAGAACATGTAGCGGTTATGGCCGCACTTGAACCTCATGTTGACTTTATTCATGAAATTTTTGAGAGTGGGAAAAACACTTCAACAACTACCGGCCGATCTCCAACCTTCTGTTCCGCAGTAAGATCCTGGAAAAAGCAGTTGCCATCCGACTCCATCACCAAATGTCCAACCATGAGCTCTATGAACCCAAACCACAGCACCGAGACCGCCCTCATCAAAATCACAAATGATCTTCTTCTGATCACTGCTGACTCCGGGCACACCAGTGAAATAATTCTGCTTGACCTCTCTGCAGTCTTTGACACTATCTCCCATCCCATCCTCCTCAACCGCCTATCTCACCACCTACATCACCGGATCAGCTTTCTCCTGGATCCAGTCATACCTCTCTAACAGAAAACAGTGCATCACACTCTGCAACTCCCACTCCCCCCAAGCCCCTGTCAACCAAGGCGTGCCTCAAGGCTCTGTGCTTGGACCCCTCCTCTTTATCATCTACATGCTCCCTCTTGGTCAGATCACCCATCAACATGGTCTCAAATTCCACTCATACACCGATGACACACAGCTCCACATCAGCACCAAACCATCCACTCAGCCCCCCCCCCCCATCTCCCTGGTCTACTGCCTGCATAAAATCTAAGGATGTCAACAAACATACTCAAGCTCAACAGCAATAAAACAGAGGTCATGGATGCGGCCTCCAAGGCACTACTTTGGGAGGTTGGAGATCTCCTCCTAAATATAGACGGGTACTCCATCTGCCCATCCTCCGAAGTCCGCAACCTTTGCGTCATCCTGGACTCCAACCTTTCCTTCCAGTCCCACATCCGCCTTCTTTCACCTCAGAAATATCTCCAGTGTCTAACTGTGGCAGAAACCCTCATTCATGCCTTCGTCACCTCCCGTCTGGATTACTGCCATGGAGTCCTTTCTGGAGTACACACCAAAACCCTGGACAGGCTACAATATGTACAGAACTCTGCCGCCAGGGTTCTCACCCACACCAAGCCCTGGCAAAACATCATCCCAACCCTCATCCACCTCTACTGGCTTCCAATTAACTTCTGCATAAAGTACAAAATCCTCCTTCTCACCTAAGAATCCCTCCATTCCATCGCCCCTCAATACCTCTCTGACCTCCTTGTTCTGTACTCCCCGTCTTGCAAACCTCTGGTCCTCAGAGACTGGCCTGCTCTCCATCTCCCACACCAGACTCTTTACCTTCGGAGACAGAGCGTTCAGCACCACGGCCCCCACTCTCTGGAACGCTCTCCCCACAGTCATTCGAAACGCCTTAGCCTAAGACAATTTAAAAAAAATCATCGAACATCGTAAGAGAATTGTTTTTGTTTTGAAATAACCCATGAACGAACGATACACAGATTCAACACCACCTCTGAATCTATTTTTTTGTTCAAAGCTCTCAGAGAAACATGGGTCTGTGTTTACGGTGTACTTTGGAACCAGTAAAGTGGTGGTCCTCGCTGGTTACAAGACAGTCAAAGAAGCTCTGGTCAGCAACGCAGAAGAATTTGGAGACAGAAGCATCACTCCTATTTTTCAGGATTTAAGTCAAGGCCACGGTTTGTTTACTTTTCAATACAATATCCAAAATATCCAAATAATATCAATGAGAAGTCAATAGTAAAGCCACAAAAAAACATTTTATGTACTACATTAAATTTGTACTTTGTTTTATGTAGGCGATTCACTGACTAGAATTATATATAATAATCTATACATGATACATATTACATTTAACCTGCATGTTGTGTTTAATAGGAATTATATTTGCAAATGGAGAATCATGGAAAGAGACGAGACGTTTTGCACTCACCACCCTCAGACACTTAGGAATGGGCAAACGAGTCACTGAGGAAAAAATCTTGGAGGAATGTCAACATTTGGTCCAAATGATTAAAAAGCATGAAGTTATGGAGATAAATACATGACAAGTTGTAATGATATACGAAAATAGCAGATGACGTCAAAGTGGTGTTATCGTAATGCTGAGTGACATTTCCTACAGAGTTTCTTACTTTTTCCATATCAGGACACATCTAAGTGCATTATTGTTCTGAGGAAATTATAAGTTGTGTTCAAATCCTCACTTTGTCTTAATAATATAATTTTTGTCACATTTACAGGGAAACCACATGACACAGCACACCCGCTGAGTTATGCAGCATCCAACATCATCTCCTCGATTGTGTATGGCAGCAGGTTTGAATACAATGACCCCCGATTCAAAAACACGGTGAAAAGAGCGCACGACAACATGCATATTGTCGGCTCTGCACCAATCCAGGTGGGTTTCATATTTGCCTTTTAAATTACTCTGGTGAGCAAGCAAGCAATGTTTACTGACAAATGCATGATTTAGGACCAAATTGAAACAGCCCCATTTCTTCTGGTCTAATCTTTCTCCTCTCCTGTTCTCTTCAGTCAGCTATTCTCCTTCCCTTCTTCTTATTAATGAATTCATTTGATTCACCAGCATCTCTTATTTCTTTATAATACTATTTTTCTTTAATATTTTTTATTATTACATATGATATATTTCTATACTGTATTGCTATCTTCTCCTCTCCCCTACACTCCAGTCATCTCTTCTCCTTTTCTTTGTTTTCCTCTCCTTTCAACGTACTCTAACATAACTACTTACAGTCTAGTTTTACACATTTGCAATATATTTGGGATTAGGACAGTGTTTGACATTTGATCGTACCGATCCACAATAGTCCTGCAAAACAGCTTCTGCTGGGATACAGAAGCAGCCTAACCTACTCAGTAGAACTCCTAGTAATAATTATGGTCATTTGTTACGTTACATAATGAGACACACAGAACAAATCTCACTATTTAATGAAGACTTTTATTATTCCATGAAATCTTCTTTGGTTGTTGATTGTCTTCACTAACCTTTGTTGATTTCACTGTTACATCACAGCTTTACAACATCTTTCCCAGGCTGTTCAGTTGGATAAAAAACAGGCAGCTGTTCTTAAGAAATATTGAGGATGCTGTCAGTGATATCAAAGAATTAATCAAAGACCTAAAAGAGACGCTGAACACTCACATCTACAGGGGATTTGTGGACTGTTTTCTGATTCGGAAGCAGAAAGAAGATGTAAGACCAAACACGTTTACATCTTTAATAAAACAAATAAAAAAACAGTCTAATTTATGCTGATGTTTGAATGTTCTTTCTCTTAGGACTCTTCTGTTATGGACAATCACTACCACGAGAAAAACCTTATATTTACAGTGGCCAACCTGTTTGCAGCTGGGACTGACACCACAGCTACTACACTGACATGGGGTTTACTGTTTATGGCTAAATATCCACATGTACAAGGTAAAGAGAGGGATTCTTTGGGAGCTTCACAGAGGCCAAGGATTAGTCTTGTTTAAATGAATGCAGCAAAGAATACTTATTTGTTAAACCCAGACCAGGTCCAGGAGGAGCTCAGCAGGGTGGTAGGAAGCCGTCAGGTCAGAGTCGAGGACCGGAAGAACCTGCCGTACACTGATGCTGTCATCCATGAGACACAGAGACTGGCCAACATTGTCCCCATGGCCATTCCTCACAAAACCAGCCGAGACATCACCTTCCAGGGCTACTTCATCAAAGAGGCTAGTTGCTCACATCTATTATTTATTGTTGGAAATGTTCAACTACTTCTGAAAAGGGGAAAATGTACTTTTATTTTTGCCTACAGGGGACGACTGTGTTTCCTCTTCTTGCTTCTGTCCTGCACGATGAGAGTGAATGGGAGACCCCACACTGTTTCAACCCTTCCCACGTCCTGGATAAGGAGGGTAAATTCATCAGGAGAGACGCCTTCATGCCCTTTTCTGCAGGTACAACACCGTCATCAGGATTTTGTATTTTAAGGATTGCAGAGACATTTTACACAGCATGGTCCATCTACCTCTTTGCATCTCTTGGTTTTGCAGGTCGCAGGGCGTGTCTGGGAGAAAGTCTTGCTAAGATGGAGCTCTTCCTCTTCCTAACCTCCCTCCTCCAGCGCTTTCGTTTCACTCCTCCACCTGGAGTCACAGAGGAGGAACTGGATCTGACACCAGTTGTGGGCTTCACCCTCAACCCACCACCTCATGAGCTTTGTGCCGTCAGTCGCCAATGAGGAAGAGAGCTGGAGCATGGCATTAGGGAGGGGTAACATGCTGTGCAGCCAGCAGATGTTCCGTCTTGAAAAATAGCATCATATCTAAAATAGAAAGATGAATATCATACACAGGTGGACACGTTGACTAGCCTTACATTTTTCTCTCTTTAGTTTAAACACTTTGCATCACTTTTTCCATGCATATGGACTTCACTAGAGTGAGACAACTACATACCTTCGTATTCCTGATTATCGTCAATGGTTAATTATTTTCACAAATGGATGTACTCAGTTTTGAAGATTGTAATTTGTCTTTTTTTTTGTATTGCAGAAAATGGCAAATATCACGTAATATATGATCCTACTATAGCTCAATTCCACATGTACATCTAAAATGACAATAAATTACATTCATATCATTTTTTCATTTTGGTCTTTTTTCCCCCCTTCTAGAGAAATACTTATTAGTTATACGTTACACATTATTTTCTTCAATGTCTTCTGATGAGAAAAAGGAGATTGAGAGTATGTTTGGACAATATATATATATTCTAAATAAGATTTAGTTCACTCTCAACCCTGATGCTTCTTATGACAACCCAGTATTTTGCACATTGATCCTTTGGAAAGGCTGCAGTTTCATACCAACAGTCTTGGTTTGCTCAGGTTGGTGATCAATCATTGTAGCCCAGTTAATTTGGTCAAGAAGTAAAGTTCTTTGAGCAAAAACTTGATGCTAGACATTAGATAAGATGTTGGGTATGATACAGTAGAATAGAAAAATGGAGACAAACAGCTTTAGAAGAGCCTACGTAGGCCTACTGGCGTGTATACATATATAGCCTATGTGTTAACTTCCTCTGAATTCAAAGTGCTGCTTCACGTCCCGCCATCATGTTCCTGTATTATTTTTGATGTAAAGTAAAACTATTATTGCACTGAACTCAACGGAACCCAGTGAGTTTCATTAACACTGAAAGGAGTCAGGTCTTATTGAGAAATATTTATGCCCTGGAGGGCCTGAGAACTTTTTTTCAACTCCTCTGGTTGCAAAAAGAAGTCTAATTGAATGGAAGTTTTCATGAGAAAATGACCCTACTTCTCACAAACTCACTTTGATATATTTCTCTGGCTGACAGTAAAACTGTGTCTGATGGAGGGAAGGAATACAGTCATATTGTCATGTTTTTCTTCATGGCAATCTGCAAAGCAGAGGAACTTATGTACAAATAAATCATTTACCAATCGAACTGATACTTTTGGCAGAGCAGACATTTTTACTGTCTTGCCAATGTTTTCACTTAATTTAACCAGTACTGGCTGAGGCAGGATATGTCCCTTTGATGGGTAGGTAGATGATTACTCCTCCTAAATCTCAGCTACAAAGGTGTTCCAGTGGATGTGCATTTGAGTGTGTTCTAACTGCAAGGCTCAGTGAGTGGAGTGCCATTAACAGCAGGAGAAATGTCTCTTTTGGAGGATTTTGTTATCTACCTTTTCTCTAATCCCACCACTTCTCTGGGAGTTGTTGCTCTCCTGCTCGTCGTCTATCTAGTTTCTAGTAGTTTCACCTCTCAGGGATTTGGAAAAGAGCCTCCGGGGCCGAAGCCTCTTCCCCTGCTGGGTAATCTGTTGCAGCTGGATCTCAAGGGACTCCACAAATCCCTCTTTGAGGTGAGTTAAACACTCTTCTACCAAAGCAAATGCATTAGGAAACAGGTGTCACAATTTATTTGAGATGAGGTGAAAAGACGTATACTCAATTCATATCAATATTTCAATATCATTCGTTCTTTGGTTATTTTGTTTAAAAAACATAATTTCAAAAACAGGAAATTAGAAAAACAATCAAATGGGCCTCTTTGTTTCATGGTTTACAACCTTTTACAAGAAAGCGGAAAGACCGTTTTGTTTTGCTGTTTACGTGATGTTGTACAGAACATACAGTGAATGTCATAATCCGTGACTGGAAATGCAGCGACCACCTGCATCACCGGCTCAGCTTTCTCCTGGATCCAGTCATACCTCTCTAACAGAAAACAGTGTGTCACACTCTGCAACTCCCACTCCCCCCAACCCCCTGTCAACCAAGGCGTGCCTCAAGGCTCTGTGTTTGGACCCCTCCTCTTTATCATCTACATGCTCCCTCTTGGTCAGATCACCCACTACCATGGTCTCAAATTCCACTCATACACCGACGACACACAGCTCCACATCAGCAACAAACCATCCACTCAGCCCCCCCCCCCATCTCCCTGGTCTACTGCCTGCATAACATCTAAGGATGTCAACAAACATACTCAAGCTCAACAGCAATAAAACAGAGCTCATGGATGCGGCCTCCAAGGCACTACTTTGAGAGGTTGGAGATCTCCTTAATATAGACGGGTACTCCATCTGCCCATCCTCTGAAGTCTGCAACCTTGGCGTCATCCTGGACTCCAACCTTTCCTTCCAGTCCCACATCCGCCTTCTTTCACCTCAGAAATATCTCCAGACTCTGTGGCAGAAACCCTCATTCATGCCTTCGTCACCTCCCATCTGGATTACTGCCATAGAGTCCTTTCTGGAGTACACACCAAAACACAGGACAGGCTACAATATAAACTCCGCTGCCAGGGTTCTCACTAGAGATTCACCGATCCGATACCTGGATCGGATATCGGCTCCGATATTGACTAATTAGCTGGATCAGATATCGGATGAATGAGGCCGATTCAGCATTCCAATCCAGTCATTTCATTTTTATTAATATCATACACAGCAATACAGTTACAGCGATCTAGTCACTTCAATTCTATGTTTGCAACGCTGGTTACGTCATCACGCAGAGCAGCTAGTGATGAGCAAACACAGAGCAACATGGAGCAAGCGCCGATTAATTAAGCCATTGTTTGTTGGGTTTCAGGCAGCTGCTATGTTTTTGTATTACATTTT
The DNA here is from genome assembly GCF_963514095.1 of Eutrigla gurnardus. Taxonomy (NCBI): domain Eukaryota; kingdom Metazoa; phylum Chordata; class Actinopteri; order Perciformes; family Triglidae; genus Eutrigla; species Eutrigla gurnardus. The sequence continues at coordinate 9,107,853 of NC_139931.1, forward strand.
AAAATATCTGTTTGCAGTGCACTTTACATGGTTACAAGTGTTATTTATTTATATTTGCTGCCAATGAACACTTTGTTAATAAATAATATTGAGTACATTTATATCTGTGGCAATGTCACATGGCAAGGTATACGGTTCATTCATTCAACAGTAGTATCGGATCGGTATCGGTTCAGCACCACGGCCCCCACTCTCTGGAACGCTCTCCCCACAGTCATTCTAAACGCATCCTTAGACAAATTTAAAAAAATCAACGAACACCGTAAGAGAATTGTTTTTGTTTTGAAATAACCCATGAACGAACGATACACAGATTCAACACCATCTCTGAATCTATTTTTTTGTTCAAAGCTCTCAGAGAAACATGGGTCTGTGTTTACGGTGTACTTTGGAACCAGTAAAGTGGTGGTCCTCGCTGGTTACAAGACAGTCAAAGAAGCTCTGGTCAGCTACGCAGATGAATTTGGAGACCGAAGCATCACTCCTATTTTTCAGGATTTAAATCAAGGCAACGGTGTGTTTACTTTTCAATACAATATCCAATAATATCAATGAGAAGTCATAGCAATAGTAAAGCCACAAAAAACGTTTTATGTACTACATTAAATTTCTACTTTGTTTTATGTAGGCAATTCACTGACTAGAATTATATCTAAAAATCTATACATGATAGTTCATATTACATTTAACCTGCATGTCGTGTTTAATAGGAATTATATTCGCAAATGGAGAATCATGGAAAGAGATGAGACGTTTTGCACTCACCACCCTCAGAGACTTTGGAATGGGCAAACGAGTCGCTGAGGAAAAAATATTGGAGGAATGTCAACATTTGGTCCAAATGATTGAAAAGCATGAAGGTATGGAGATAAATACATGACAAGGTGTTCTGATATACAAAAATAGCAGATGATGTCAAAGTTGTGTTATCGTATTTCCTCCAAATAGTTTATTTTTCATATCAGGATACATCTTATTGTGTGTAAATGATAAGCTCTGCCCTCATCCAAATGTATTGTATAGACTTATTGTAAGTCGCTTTGGACAAAGCGTCTGCTAAATGCCCTAAATGTAAATGTATATTTTAATGTTTTAAGTTGCCACTGTAAGTCACGGTGAGGTTTGCTTTAATAGTGCAAGGCTGCACTTTTCATTTGCTCTTAAGTCTTAATAATATAATTTTTGACACATTTACAGGGAAACCATTTGACACAGCACACCCGCTGAGTTATGCAGCATCCAACATCATCTCATCCATTGTGTATGGCAGCAGGTTTGAATACAATGACCCCCGATTCACAAACATGGTGACAAGAGCGCACGACAACATACACGTTGCCGGATCTGCACCAATCCGGGTGGGTTTCATATTTGCCTTTTAAATTACTCTGGTGAGCAAGCAAGCAATGTTTACTGACAAATGCATGATTTAGGACCAAATTGAAACAGCCCCATTTCTTCTGGTCTAATCTTTCTTCTATCCTGTTCTCTCCAGTCAGCTATTCTCCTTTCCCTTCTTCTTATTAATGAATTAATTTGATTCACCAGCATCTTTTTTTAGTTTATAATATTATTTGTCTTACGTATTTTTTATGATTACATATGATATATTACTATACTGTATTGCTATGTTCTCCTCTCCCCTACTCTCCAGTCATCTCTTTTCCTTTTCTCTGTTTTCCTCTCCTTTCGACTTATTCTCACATAACTACTTACAGTCTAGTTTTACACAGTTATAATATATTTGGTATTAGGGCAGTGTTTGACATTTGATCGTACCGATCCACAATAGTCCTGCAAAACAGCTTCTGCTGGGATACAGAAGCAGCCTAACCTACCCAGTAGAACCCCTAGTAATAATTATGGTCATTTGTTCGGTACATAATGAGACACACAGAACAATTCTCACTGTTTAATGAAGACTTTTATTATTCCATGCAATCTTCTTTGGTTGCTGATTGTCTTCACTAACCTTTGTTGTTTTTACTGTTACATCACAGCTTTACAACATCTTTCCCAGGCTGTTCAGTTGGATGAAAAACAGGCAGCTGGTGTTAAAAAATGCTGAGAAAACTGTCAGTGATGTCAAAGAATTAATCAAAGACCTAAAAGAGACGCTGAACACTCACATCTACAGGGGATTTGTGGACTGTTTTCTGATTCGGAAGCAGAAAGAAGATGTAAGACCAAACACGTTTACATCTTTAATAAAACAAAGTAAAATTAAAATAAAAAAAAAAAACAGTCTAATTTATGCTGATGTGAGAATGTTCTTTCTCTCAGGACTCTTCAGTTATGGACAATCACTACCACGAGAAAAACCTTTTATTTTCAGTGGCCAACCTGTTTGCAGCTGGGACTGACACCACAGCGACTACACTGACATGGGGTTTACTGTTTATGGCTAAATATCCACATGTACAAGGTAAAGAGAGATATTTTTTAGCAGCTTCACAGAGGCCAAGGATTAGTCTTGTTTAAAGGTTGCAGCAAAGAATACTTATTTGTTAAACCCAGACCAGGTCCAGGAGGAGCTCAGCAGGGTGGTAGGAAGCCGTCAGGTCAGAGTCGAGGACCGGAAGAACCTGCCGTACACTGATGCTGTCATCCATGAGACACAGAGACTGGCCAACATTGTCCCCATGGCCATTCCTCACAAAACCAGCCGAGACATCACCTTCCAGGGCTACTTCATCAAAGAGGCTAGTTGCTCACATCTGTTATTTATTGTTGGAAATGTTCAGCTACTTCTGAAAAGGTGAAAATGTACTTTTATTTTTCCTACAGGGGACGACTGTGTTTCCTCTACTTACTTCTGTCCTGCACGATGAGAGTGAATGGGAGACCCCACACTGTTTCAACCCTTCCCACTTCCTGGATAAGGAGGGTAAATTTATCAGGAGAGACGCCTTCATGCCCTTTTCTGCAGGTACAACACGGTCATCAGGATTTTGTATTTTATGGATTGCAGAGACATTTTACACAGCATGGTCCATCTCTTTGCATCTCTTGGTTTTGCAGGTCGCAGGGCGTGTCTGGGAGAAAGTCTTGCTAAGATGGAGCTCTTCCTCTTCCTAACCTCCCTCCTCCAGCGCTTTCGTTTCACTCCTCCACCTGGAGTTACAGAGGAGGAACTGGACCTGACACCAGTTGTGGGCCTCACCCTCAACCCGGCACCTCATGAGCTTTGTGCCGTCAGTCGCCAATGAGGAAGAGAGCTGGAGCATGGCATTAGGGAGGGGTAACATGCTGTGCAGCCAGAAGATGTTCCATCTTCAAGAATGCATGACCAATGATTTATGTATTAAGCAGTTTCAGTAAGATTTCGCTTTATTTACCACTGGCCTGAGTCACCTCTTTGTATGTGTTCTGGTCAGCCAACAGGTTGGTGACACCAAATCCCTTTGTTTTTCATTTCCTCCTGTTGTTTTTAAATGTGTTATACAAATAAAGTTAACTTAATTTGACTTGACTATGCATTACAATTTCCTATCCACCACTTAATTGACCTTCTAAAACCTTGAAATGGCCTATGGGATCAATTGTTTGCAGCAGTCGGTCGGCAAGAGAGTCCACCTACTGAGTGGGTTTGGTTCAAAACCAAGACAACTCTTTAATATGACAATAAGACCTACTACAAAATGACATACTTACTTACAAAACGTTACGTAGATACTGTAGTCACAAGCAACACCCAGCCCAGCAATGTCATGCTTGGAATCACTGGGTGATTCTGCCACCTACTGGTGGTAGGGTGTACTGCTACTGAGGCACAGTGCAGGGAATACAAAGACATCCATAATCTGTAACCATTTATTCCATTTAGAGTCTGGGGACAATCTGGACAGGTCGCCAGTTTATCACAGATCTGACAGAGAGACAACCTTCACATTCACACCTAATTTAGAGTCAATTAGCCTATCCTGCATGTCTTTGAACTCTGGGAGGAAGCTGGAGTACCTGCAGAAAAACCCACACTCGGCACTCGGACTTCGGAGTAAAAGCAGGAAGTGAGGACAGGAGGGATGTAGCAGACTGATGAGTGAGCAGACTTGTGAGTAGATTGATTGCAGGTGGACAGGATCTGGAGATAATGAGCACAGGTGAGGATTAACAAAGAGGTAAAAGCAACAAGCAGGATCTTCCAGGTTTAAACGAGTCACAAAAGCACAAATGGAGCACTGTACCACAAGTGGGCGGAGCAATCCAGCCAAGACTGACTGCAGGAATCGAACCAGTGTATACTAGTGGTGATGAGGCTGATGTATTTATGTATTTACAGATTTGTTTACACCTAAACCATCCTCAATACACTTGCCTGTCTCATGTACACGTACTGTCGAGGTCAGATAGGGTGATCAGTGCAGCCCATAAGAGGAGGTCTGGACTTTGCCCTACAACTCCTCCTACAGAGGTTGCTATTGCCAGTTGCCACTATTTCTGTATTAACTTAAAACTGGTTGAAACTAGAAACCCTGACTGTGATAGCAGACATTTATCCTTTCATTTACCTTTCAAAGCAGCTGTTCACTGGTAAGGGTTTCTTACGCAGGGTCTGGTTCAGGTGACAGTATGATCATGTTGGAAGATCTTTTCCATTCTGCCTATTCCGTCTTCCTGTTGCTGGTCATTTTAGGCCTGCTGGTCTTCCAGCTTTTTCACTCCAACTTCAGCACCCAAGACAACAAGGGGGAGCCACCGGGACCTAAACCTCTTCCCCTCCTTGGTAACTTGCTCCATGTGGATCTGAAGAGACTTGACAGCTCTCTAGTTGATGTGAGAAATGTGTTGTTTGTCTTAAACAATGTTGTTCTTTCCATTGCTTGGATGGAAGACAAGAAAGTTACGCGTTTTTAATATGTTTTGTTTCAGTATCCATCCATCCATCCATTGTCTACCGTTTATCCTGTATTTAGGGTCGCGGGGGGGCTGGAGCCGATCCCAGCTGTCATTGGGCGAAGGCAGGGTACACCCTGGACAGGACGCCAGTCTATCGCAGGGCCGACATGTAGAGACAAACAACCATTCACGCTCACATTCACACCTATGGGCAATTTAGAGTCACCATTTAACCTATCCCCATCTTGCATGTCTTTGGACTGTGGGAGGAAGCCGGAGAACCCGGAGAGAACCCACGCTTACACGGGGAGAACATGCAAACTCCACACAGAAGGAACCCGGGCCGACCCGGGAATCAAACCCAGGACCCTCTTGCTGTGAGGCGAGAGTGCTACCCACTACACCACCGTGCAGCCCCTTGTTTCAGTATTGATCAGTAAATTGAATTTCTTTCTGTGACTCTCACTTTTACCCACCATCTTTTTTTTTGTAGCTGTCCAAAAAATATGGATCAGTGTACACAGTGTACTTTGGACCGAAGAAGACGGTGGTCCTGGCAGGATACAAGACAGTCAAATAGGCTCTGGTCAACCATGCTGAGGAGTTTGGAGACCGAGACGTCACTCCTATATTCTATGATTTCAACAAAGGACACGGTAAAGAAATGTATGTTTGTTTTACTGGCCTGTGTTTGTCCTTGTCTAAACTGGCTGACCTCTTTTGTTTCAAGGGTATACTACTTTCCAACGGTGACTCGTGGAAAGAAATGAGGCGTTTTGCTTTAACTACACTGAGAGATTTTGGGATGGGCAAAAGAGTTATTGAAGAGAAAATTATTGAGGAATGTCACTTCCTGATTGAAGAATTTGAACCGCATCAAGGTAACATGACCTCCTCTAAAACACAGCAGGGGTTTACAAAGCAGTCCCTTGAATAAGTTGCACTTACTATCTCACCCTTTTCTCTCTCAGGCAAAGCCTTCGACAACGCCCAGACAATGAATTATGCAGCTTCTAATGTTATAGCAGCTATCATGTTTGGAAAGAGGTTTGGATACAAAGACCCTGTCTTCCAAGCGATGGTGGAAAGAGACCACGAGATTTGGAATGCAGCCATTGATTAGCTTCACTGAGGCATCTGCAGGGAGGGTGTCATAGCAGCCTACATGGGTGAGTGTTACAATTCTGCCATAATTTAAAATATATTTAATGAAAAATACATAAATAAGCCTTCTATTTGAAAATGTTGTTCTATAGATCTGCCGCCATCAATTGACCCAAAAGGTTCTGTCAGGTTGAGCGCCAGCAGCTCCAGGTTCACTGCACATCTGCCCATAGCTCAAGACTGTATCCCTGTGTCAATAGCCTATAGTTGTGAGGCAGCGGCCATCTTTGGACTACACCTTTTTTTGACAGGAACAACTTTCCCCACAATTTAAAATGTGAATCGATATTGAGGAGCAGTGAAGTTGGATTGTATGGCCTTTGATAAAACATTCAGAATAATAATGTTCATAATGATTTAAGTCTCACATAGAGGTTCAGTTTGGACTTTGTTGACGTCACTCAGCTCAGTGTTGAATACATTTTAACTATATTAACTTCTTATTCTGTTTACATACCTATGGACTGGGTCTTGCAATCAATTTAGCAGTTGGACATCCGCCAAAGCGAATAAAGATTCTCGCGGCTATAATAGAGGACATTTTACTGTCTCAGGTCTCATAAAAGACAAGAACATTCTTTCTGACTTTGTTAAAAGTGTGGCTGTCATGGAAAACATTTCTCTGTTCTATCCCAGTACAACCTCTCTACTGGGTGCTGTTTGTATACTACTTGTCTTGTATGTACTTTTCTCCAACTCTGACTGTCAAAGAAAGAAGCCTCCGGGACCCAGACCACTGCCGGTGTTTGGCAATTTGCTGCAGCTGGATCTTAAGTCATTGCACAATACGCTGTGCGAGGTAAGCAAGTGACATGGAAAACTAAATCAACTATATACTGTTTATGCACTTCCATTCAAAAGTGTGGAATCACCTTTTATTTTGATGCTATTGTAACATAGTTTAAACGGTATAAAACCAGTATTTTTGTCCCCAAACTAATTTTCCAGTCAAGCAAAGTGTAAGTCACTCTAGATCATTATTGACTGACTTTCTAAATATTATGTTCATCTTATATTCCCTAAATATTTTGGAAATTAAAGAGGCACATTCTGAATTTCTACAGTCATTAAAAGATACTATGAGATTTGAAGGTTTTTGACTTAAAACTATGCAATTTAAAGTAATTTTGGACCACTATTATTAATACAGAGAGCTCCCAAAAGCTTAAAGACAAAACTTGCTCTAATTCCAGATCAAAATTTTGCAGGACGCAAAAACATTTAAATGATAATGTGATTACATAACTGTTTTGAAATGGTTAATATATGTTATTGCTTTAATGTGATATGGTCTGCTTTTTTGTGTCATAGCTTTCCAAGAAATATGGATCAGTGTTTACAATATATTTGGGACCCCAGAAATTTGTAGTCCTGGCAGGATACAAGACAGTGAAGCAGGCTCTGGTCAACTATGCTGTGGAGTTTGGAGAGAGACTGGTCACTCCGATATAGGCAGTGACATAAGTGGTCCACATAGTACGTATAAGAAGCAGAAGCAGATCTTTGTGACAATCACTCACACAACAAGTTAATCAAAGCTATAATCATCTCATTCAATGAGTATGTTGATATAACACTTAACTGTCTACTGCCACAATAGCTAAGTTGTGCTTTGAGTGCAAAGGTTCTTCCAGCGGTTCTGATGTTCCAAATGATCTGCAATGCAAATGTGTTTAGAAAACCTACAAAAGAATAATGCAAAGAAATCTTATTTACTCATTTGTAAATGCACAATTTATGCCTCTGCAAATAGCAAGCTATTAGTGCCTTCACTCATTCAACTCTTGCAGTGTGCAGTGCAGTTACTCTTGCTATAAAACCCTTGCTAAAATTTTTCAAAAAAATTCCAATGACGAAAAAAAGTAGCTGAGGAGACTCAGTATCTGATCGAAGTGTTTGAATTACATGAAGGTAACTCTTCTCCCGTATTACGTCTTCAGAAGGATACTATACTGTTTGTTGTTTTACACGATACACTTTTTGTTTGTTTTAGGTAAACCCTTCACTTCTACCCAGTCAATAAACTATGCAGTCTCCAACATTATCAGTTCAATTATCTATGGCAGCAGATTTGATTACAGTGACCCAGAATTTAGACGCATGGTAGACCGGGCCAATGACACCCTTCGACTCTCAGGCTCTCCTTCAGTACAGGTACGCCTTTTGCCTTTCACCAAATAAACCAAAAGATGAATGAATGAATTACAGACTCATGCGCCATTCTATAGACATTATATTGTTCTTTAATATTATACAGGTTAAATGTGTGTTATTCTCTGTTTATCTACAACAGTTCTATAACATGTTCCCCTGGATGTGTGGATGGGTGAGGAACAGGAAGCGTCTCAGGCAGAACGTTGCTGAAAACAAAGAACACATGAGGCAGCTGATCGGACGTTTACAAGAAACTTTGAATCCTCAAATGTGCATAGGATTTGTGGATGCCTTTCTGGCCCACAAACAGAAGCTAGAGGTGCTCAAGTCTAGTGTAATATCATAATTTTTTAATCTCTAATTGTTCATTTCTGTTCTTTTTATTAAATATTGAATTACAGGACTATACCAGTCTAATTCTGACATCTCTCAATTAGCAGGGATCCCCCCGTCTCCAACACATCTTGTGTGCATCAGTGTTTAGTAGAGCTCACCCTAACTGTTTCCTTTAATGCTTGACATGAATTCATAACACCATTACATTTCTATGAAATAAATTAATAGCTAGAAGATGAAAAGTGGTTAGAGCTTCAATCTAAACACATTTCACTTCGTACTTCTATGGATTCAGGAATTACGGACTCGTACTACAAAACGGAGCACCTTGTGTCAACCGTTGCCAACGTCTTTTCTGCTGGTACTGATACGACAGCAACTACACTGAGATGGGCTATGTTGCTCATGGCCAAATATCCTCATGTACAAGGTGATTATATGCTTATTTTCTTGCTTTAAGATTATTATTTGCTAGATAGTATTGTCAAAGATTGTCAGGAAAGGGGGGTGGGGGGTGAGGGGACGGATTAAAAAGTGGGAATTTTTTGGATTTCATGAATGGATAAAAGAAACTTAGACAATGCTGCACAGGACTTTTCTGAGTGTAGCTCCTTACTTTGTGTTACTCATATGTTGCTTTGGAAATGTTCTGTATTCCCCAACGGACCTGGATACAATATGTTGCAACCAGGCCCGGCCCTAACTAATCTGGAGCCCTAGGCAAGATTTTAGGTGGCGCCCCCCTTGCATCGGCAGTGTAGTGTATATACTACCAAATCACAGCAGTACTGATATTCAAAACAGCATTCTCTCTCATGTGATATTGCTTAATTAACATTAATGATGTGCACTTTAACAACTAGGCTTACAACTATAATATATAAAGGGTTGGAAAAGTGACTATTACCAGCAGGGCAAACGTTAGCTAACCAGAAGACAATAAAAATGTAAACAAATGTAAACACCTGCTTAAAAGATCTAATACAAATGTCCCTGAGGAATGTAAGGTGGGAGTACTGTAATTACCTAACGTTACATTATTACTTTCCATAACAACTTAGCCCCCTCCACAATATTAACTGCCGTTAAAACAGTCAACTAACGTTAGCTATTTATTGATTAGCAATTAGCGAATCATGTAACGTTATCCTAATGCTAAAAAGCCAGGTGTCTATCTGTAACAGATAAACAATTTCATGTAACGTTACCTTTGTCTTTTTCTCGTTTCTCCTCCTCTTCTTTTCTTTTTTTTCTTCCCTGGGCACCGGACAGTTTTGGCCGTTTTGACATCTTGTGTTGATTTTTTGATGTGATGACGTCCAAAAAGAATCATGATAGGCTACGGGAAGGGAGGGGGTGCACCGTGCATGGGGGGGGGGGGGGGGGGGGGGGGTTGTAATGTTGTTACAAATATTATTTCTATTAAAAAGGGTTTGCTTTGCGTTTTAATTAACGTGGGATTATTTCTTGTACCAAATATTTTTTTTTTTTACCATTTGTGGCACTGGCGTGGCGCCCCCCGATGGACAGCGCCCTTAGCATTTGCCTATACGGCCTATGCCACGGGCCGGCCCTGTGCAGGCTGGGGTACAAAAGGTAGGATATGTCCCTTTGATGGGTAGGTAGATGATTAATCATCCTAAATCTTTGCTACAAAGCTTCCAGTGGATGTGCATTTGAGTATATGTCCACGTTGTCCAGTTGGGCGGGTAGATGATTCGTCATCCTAATCCTTAGGTGCAAAGGCATTCTGTTTATGTTTGAGCATTAACCTCACTGTGTTCTAACTGCAAGGCTCAGTGAGTGGAGTGCCATTAACAGCAGGAGAAATGTCTCTTTTGGAGGATTTTGTTGTCTACCTTTTCTCTAATCCCACCACTTCACTGGGAGTTGTTGCTCTCCTGCTCGTCATCTATCTAGTTTCTAGTAGTGTCACCTCTCAGGGATTTGGAAAAGAGCCTCCGGGGCCGAAGCCTCTTCCCCTGCTGGGTAACCTGTTGCAGCTGGATCTCAAGAGACTCCACAAATCCCTCTTTGATGTGAGTTAAACACTCTTCTACCAAAGCAAATGCATTTTGTAACAGTTGTCACAATTTATTTGAGATGAGATGAAAAGGCGTCTACTCAATCCATGTAGCATTCATTCTTTGGTTATTTTGTTTAAAAAACATAATTTCAAAAAACAGGAAATTAGAAAAACAATCAAATGGGCCTCTTTTGTTTTTCTGGTTTACAACTGGTTTACAACCTTTTACAACAAAACTGAAAGACAGTTTTGTGTTGTCGTTTACGTGATGTTGTATGGAATATAGAGTGAATGTCAGAATCCGTGACTGGAAATGCAGCCTCGCGTTAGTTGGCAGCAGAACATGTAGCGGTTATGGCCGCACTTGAACCTCATGTTGACTTTATTCATGACATTTTTGAGAGTGGGAAAAACACTTCAACAACTACCGGCCGATCTCCAACCTTCTGTTCTGTAGTAAGATCCTGAAAAAAGCAGTTGCCACCCAACTCCATCACCATATGTCCAACCATGAGCTCTATGAACCCCTTCGATCTGGATACAGAGCACACCACAGCACCGAGACCGCCCTAATAATTCTGCTCGACCTCTCTGCAGTCTTTGACACTATCTCCCATCCCATCCTCCTCAACCGCCTATCTCACCACCTACATCACCGGATCAGCTCTCTCCTGGATCCAGTCATACCTCTCTTACAGAAAACAGTGCATCACACTCTGCAACTCCCACTCCCCCCAAGCCCCTGTCAACCAAGGCGTGCCTCAAGGCTCTGTGCTTGGACCCCTCCTCTTTATCATCTACATGCTCCCTCTTGGTCAGATCACCCATCAACATGGTCTCAAATTCCACTCATACACCGATGACACACAGCTCCACATCAGCACCAAACCATCCACTCAGCCCCCCCCCCCCCCCCCCCCCCCATCTCCCTGGTCTACTGCCTACATAAAATCTAGGGATGTCAACAAACATACTCAAGCTCAACAGCAATAAAACAGAGCTCATGGATGCGGCCTCCAAGGCACTACTTTGGGAGGTTGGAGATCTCCTCCTAAATATAGACGGGTACTCCATCTGCCCATCCTCCGAAGTCCGCAACCTTGGCGTCATCCTGGACTCCAACCTTTCCTTCCAGTCCCACAACACACCCGCTGAGTTATGCAGCAGCCAACATCATCTCCTCAATTGTGTATGGCAGCAGGTTTGAATACAATGACCCCCGATTCAAAAACATGGTGAAAAGAGCACACAACAACATGCATGTTGTCGGCTCTGCACCAATCCAGGTGGGTTTCATATTTGCCTTTTAAATTACTCTGGTGAGCAAGCAAGCAATGTTTACTGACAAATGCATGATTTAGGACCAAATTGAAACAGCCCCATTTCTTCTGGTGTAATCTTTCTCCTCTCCTGTTCTCTTCAGTCAGCTATTCTCCTTCCCTTCTTCTTATTAATGAATTAATTTGATTCACCAGCATCTTTTATTTCTTTATAATACTATTTTTCTTTAATATTTTTTATTATTACATATGATATAGGCTATTACTATACTGTATTGCTATCTTCTCCTCTCCCCTACACTCCAGTCATCTCTTCTCCTTTTCTTTGTTTTCCTCTCCTTTCAACGTACTCTTACATAACTACTTACAGTCTAGTTTTACACATTTGCAATATATTTGGGATTAGGACTGTGTTTGACATTTGATCGTACCAATCCACAATAGTCCTGCAAAACAGCTTCTGCTGGGATACAGAAGCAGCCTAACCTACTCAGTAGAACTCCTAGTAATAATTATGGTCATTTGTTACGTTACATAATGAGACACACAGAACAAATCTCACTATTTAATGAAGACTTTTATTATTCCATGAAATGTTCTTTGGTTGCTGATTGTCTTCACTAACCTTTGTTGTTTTCACATCACAGCTTTACAACATCTTTCCCAGGCTGTTCAGTTGGATAAAAAACAGGCAGCTGTTCTTAAGAAATATTGAGGATGCTGTCAGTGATGTCAAAGAATTAATCAAAGACCTAAAAGAGACGCTGGACACTCACATCTACAGGGGATTTGTGGACTGTTTTCTGATTCGGAAGCAGAAAGAAGATGTAAGACCAAACACGTTTACATCTTTATTAAAACAAATTAAAATAAAAAAAAATAAAAAACAGTCTAATTTATGCTGATGTTTGAATGTTCTTTCTCTTAGGACTCTTCTGTTATGGACAATCACTACCACGAGAAAAACCTTATATTTACAGTGGCCAACCTGTTTGCAGCTGGGACTGACACCACAGCTACTACACTGACATGGGGTTTACTGTTTATGGCTAAATATCCACATGTACAAGGTAAAGAGAGAGATTCTTTGGGAGCTTCACAGAGGCCAAGGATTAGTCTTGTTTAAATGAATGCAGCAAAGAATACTTATTTGTTAAACCCAGACCAGGTCCAGGAGGAGCTCAGCAGGGTGGTAGGAAGCCGTCAGGTCAGAGTCGAGGACAGGAAGAACCTGCCGTACACTGATGCTGTCATCCATGAGACACAGAGACTGGCCAACATTGCCCCCATGGCCATACCTCACAAAACCAGCCGAGACGTCACCTTCCAGGGCTACTTCATCAAAGAGGCTAGTTGCTCACATCTGTTATTTATTGTTGGAAATGTTCAGCTACTTCTGAAAAGGTGAAAACGTACTTTTATTTTTGTCTACAGGGAACGACTGTGTTTCCTCTTCTTACTTCTGTCCTGCACGATGAGAGTGAATGGGAGACCCCACACTGTTTCAACCCTTCCCACTTCCTGGATAAGGAGGGTAAATTCATCAGGAGAGACGCCTTCATGCCCTTTTCTGCAGGTACAACACCGTCATCAGGATTTTGTATTTTATGGATTGCAGAGACATTTTACACAGCATGGTCCATCTACCTCTTTGCAAATCTCTTGGTTTTGCAGGTCGCAGGGCATGTCTGGGAGAAAGTATGGCTAAGATGGAGCTCTTCCTCTTCCTAACCTCCCTTCTCCAGCGCTTTCGTTTCACTCCTCCACCTGGAGTCACAGAGGAGGAACTGGACCTGACACCAGTTGTGGGCCTCAGCCTCAACCCGCCACCTCATGAGCTTTGTGCCGTCAGTCGCCAATGAGGAAGAGAGCTGGAGCATGGCATTAGAGAGGGGGTAACATGCTGTGCAGCCAGCAGATGTTCTGTCTTGAAAAATAGCATCATATCTAAAATAGAAAGATGAATATCATACACAGGTGGACACGTTGACTAGCCTTACATTTTTCTCTCTTTAGTTTAAACACTTTGCATCACTTTTTCCATGCATATGGACTTCACTAGAGTGAGACAACTACATACCTTTGTATTCCTGATTATCGTCAATGGTTAATTATTTTCAGAAATGGATTTACTCAGTTTTGAAGATTGTAATTTGTCTTTTTTTTTGTATTGCAGAAAATGGCAAATATCACGTAATATATGATCCTACTATAGCTCAATACCACATGTACATCTAAAATGACAATAAATTACATTCATATAATTTTTTCATTTTGGTCTTTTTTCCCCCTTTCTAGAGAAATACTTAATAGTTAAAAATACGTTACACATTATTTTCTTCAATGTTTTCTGATGAGGAAAAAGGTGATTGAGAGTATTCAATAAAGGGGACAATATATATATCATTTCTAAATAAGATTTGGTCAGTTCACTCTCAACCCTGATGCTTCTTATGACAACCCAGTATTTTGCACATTGATCCTTTGGATAGGCTGCAGTTTAATACCAACAGTCTTGGTTTGCTCAGGTTGGTGATCAATCATTGCAGCCCAGTTAATTTTGTCAAGAAGTAAAGTTCTTTGAGCAAGTTTTTATGAATACAATGTGTGTTAGTGCATAGGTGTTGCAGTATTAAGAAAAAACTTTTGAAGACCAAAGTATTGTTGGGAATGGGCAAAAAATGCATGGGAGGGATTGACCAAGAAATAAAAACTTGATGCTAGACGTTAGATAAGATGTTGGGTACGATACAGTAGTATAGGAATGGAGACAAACAGCTTTAGAAGAGCCTACGTAAGCCTACTGGCATGTATACATACAGTATATCGCCTATGTGTTAACTTCCTCTGAATTCAAAGTGCTGCTTCAGCCATCATGTTCCTGTATTATTTTTGATGTGAAGTGTAAAGTAAAACTATTATTGCACTGAACTCAACGGAACCCAGTGAGTTTCATTTACACTGAAAGGAGTCAGGTCTTATTGAGAAATATTTATGCCCTGGAGGACCTGAACACTTCTTTTAGCTAAGCTAAAGGTTTTTCTGGTTAAGCATTTTAAAAATAACCAATTTTGTTGTGATTTAATTGCACTTAATGGATAAAACAGATGCCAAATCAACTACATAAAGACAACAATTTGTAAAAAGTCTGGAACCACCTGGTGTAATAAGCAATGTATGCAAACTTAACACTTGGGACTGTGACCCATGAGAGACATAATGTATGTTTGTTCCTTAATCCTGTCTCACAGCCAACCTCTGGTCTGAAATGTGCATTCTCTCTACTGGCCATTAGGGGGCAACTCCTCTGGTTGCAAAAAGAAGTCTGATTGAATGGAAGTTTATGAGAAAATGACCCTACTTCTCACAAACTCACTCTGATATATTTCTCTGGCTGACAGTAAAACTGTGTCTGATGGAGGGAAGGAATACAGTCATATTGTCATGTTTTTCTTCATGGCAATCTGCAAAGCAGAGGAACTTATGTACAAATAAATCATTTACAAATCGAACTGGTGCTTTTGGCAGAGTAGACATTTTTACTGTCTTGCCAATGTTTCCACTTAATTTAATCAGTACTGGCAGTGGCTGGGGTACAAAAGGCAGGATATGTCCCTTTGATGGGTATCACTGTGTTCTAACTGCAAGGCTCAGTGCCATTAACAGCAGGAGAAATGTCTCTTTTGGAGGATTTTGTTGTCTACATTTTCTCTAATCCCACCACTTCTCTGGGAGTTGTTGCTCTCCTGCTCGTCATCTATCTAGTTTCTTGTAGTTTCACCTCTCAGGGATTTGGAAAAGAGCCTCCGGGTCCGAAGCCTCTTCCCCTGCTGGGCAACTTGCTGCAGCTGGATCTCAAGAGACTTCACAAATCCCTCTTTGAGCTGAGTTAAACACTCTTCTACCAAAGCAAATGCATTTTGAAACAGGTGTCACAATTTATTTGAGATGAGGTGAAAAGACGTATACTCAATTCATATCAATATTTCAATATCATTCGTTCTTTGGTTATTTTGTTTAAAAAACACAATTTCAAAAACAGGAAATTAAAAAAACAATCAAATGGGCCTCTTTTGTTTTTCTGGTTTACAACTGGTTTACAACTGGTTTACAACAAAACGGAAAGACAGTTTTGTTTTCTTGTTTACAGATGTTGTACGGAATATACAGTGAATGTCAGAATCTGTGACTGGAAATGCAGACTTGCGTTAGGCGGAAGCAGAACATGTAGCGGTTATGGCCGCACTTGAACCTCATGTTGACTTTATTCATGAAATTTTTGAGAGTGGGAATAACACTTCAACAACTACCGGCCGATCTCCAACCTTCTGTTCCGCAGTAAGATCCTGGAAAAAGCAGTTGCCATCCGACTCCATCACCAAATGTCCAACCATGAGCTCTATGAACCCACACCACAGCACCGAGACCGCCCTCATCAAAATCACAAATGATCTTCTTCTGATCACTGCTGACTCCGGGCACACCAGTGAAATAATTCTGCTTGACCTCTCTGCAGTCTTTGACACTATCTCCCATCCCATCCTCCTCAACCGCCTATCTCACCACCTACATCACCGGATCAGCTTTCTCCTGGATCCAGTCATACCTCTTTAACAGAAAACAGTGCATCACACTCTGCAACTCCCACTCCCCCCAAGCCCCTGTCAACCAAGGCGTGCCTCAAGGCTCTGTGCTTGGACCCCTCCTCTTTATCATCTACATGCTCCCTCTTGGTCAGATCACCCATCAACATGGTCTCAAATTCCACTCATACACCGATGACACACAGCTCCACATCAGCACCAAACCATCCACTCAGCCCCCCCCCCATCTCCCTGGTCTACTGCCTGCATAAAATCTAAGGATGTCAACAAACATACTCAAGCTCAACAGCAATAAAACAGAGGTCATGGATGCGGCCTCCAAGGCACTACTTTGGGAGGTTGGAGATCTCCTCCTAAATATAGACGGGTACTCCATCTGCCCATCCTCCGAAGTCCGCAACCTTTGCGTCATCCTGGACTCCAACCTTTCCTTCCAGTCCCACATCCGCCTTCTTTCACCTCAGAAATATCTCCAGTGTCTAACTGTGGCAGAAACCCTCATTCATGCCTTCGTCACCTCCCGTCTGGATTACTGCCATGGAGTCCTTTCTGGAGTACACACCAAAACCCTGGACAGGCTACAATATGTACAGAACTCTGCCGCCAGGGTTCTCACCCACACCAAGCCCTGGCAAAACATCATCCCAACCCTCATCCACCTCTACTGGCTTCCAATTAACTTCTGCATAAAGTACAAAATCCTCCTTCTCACCTAAGAATCCCTCCATTCCATCGCCCCTCAATACCTCTCTGACCTCCTTGTTCTGTACTCCCCGTCTTGCAAACCTCTGGTCCTCAGAGACTGGCCTGCTCTCCATCTCCCACACCAGACTCTTTACCTTCGGAGACAGAGCGTTCAGCACCACGGCCCCCACTCTCTGGAACGCTCTCCCCACAGTCATTCGAAACGCCTTAGCCTAAGACAATTTAAAAAAAATCATCGAACATCGTAAGAGAATTGTTTTTGTTTTGAAATAACCCATGAACGAACGATACACAGATTCAACACCACCTCTGAATCTATTTTTTTGTTCAAAGCTCTCAGAGAAACATGGGTCTGTGTTTACGGTGTACTTTGGAACCAGTAAAGTGGTGGTCCTCGCTGGTTACAAGACAGTCAAAGAAGCTCTGGTCAGCAACGCAGAAGAATTTGGAGACAGAAGCATCACTCCTATTTTTCAGGATTTAAGTCAAGGCCACGGTTTGTTTACTTTTCAATACAATATCCAAAATATCCAAATAATATCAATGAGAAGTCAATAGTAAAGCCACAAAAAAACATTTTATGTACTACATTAAATTTTTACTTTGTTTTATGTAGGCGATTCACTGACTAGAATTATATATAATAATCTATACATGATACATATTACATTTAACCTGCATGTTGTGTTTAATAGGAATTATATTTGCAAATGGAGAATCATGGAAAGAGACGAGACGTTTTGCACTCACCACCCTCAGAGACTTTGGAATGGGCAAACGAGTCACTGAGGAAAAAATCTTGGAGGAATGTCAACATTTGGTCCAAATGATTAAAAAGCATGAAGTTATGGAGATAAATACATGACAAGTTGTAATGATATACGAAAATAGCAGATGACGTCAAAGTGGTGTTATCGTAATGCTGAGTGACATTTCCTACAGAGTTTCTTACTTTTTCCATATCAGGACACATCTAAGTGCATTATTGTTCTGAGGAAATTATAAGTTGTGTTCAAATCCTCACTTTGTCTTAATAATATAATTTTTGTCACATTTACAGGGAAACCACATGACACAGCACACCCGCTGAGTTATGCAGCATCCAACATCATCTCCTCGATTGTGTATGGCAGCAGGTTTGAATACAATGACCCCCGATTCAAAAACACGGTGAAAAGAGCGCACGACAACATGCATATTGTCGGCTCTGCACCAATCCAGGTGGGTTTCATATTTGCCTTTTAAATT
Source organism: Eutrigla gurnardus (assembly GCF_963514095.1). Lineage (NCBI taxonomy): Eukaryota > Metazoa > Chordata > Actinopteri > Perciformes > Triglidae > Eutrigla > Eutrigla gurnardus. Next base: position 9,126,209 of record NC_139931.1, read on the forward strand.
ACTCTGGTGAGCAAGCAAGCAATGTTTACTGACAAATGCATGATTTAGGACCAAATTGAAACAGCCCCATTTCTTCTGGTCTAATCTTTCTCCTCTCCTGTTCTCTTCAGTCAGCTATTCTCCTTCCCTTCTTCTTATTAATGAATTAATTTGATTCACCAGCATCTCTTATTTCTTTATAATACTATTTTTCTTTAATATTTTTTATTATTACATATGATATATTACTATACTGTATTGCTATCTTCTCCTCTCCCCTACACTCCAGTCATCTCTTCTCCTTTTCTTTGTTTTCCTCTCCTTTCAACGTACTCTAACATAACTACTTACAGTCTAGTTTTACACATTTGCAATATATTTGGGATTAGGACTGTGTTTGACATTTGATCGTACCGATCCACAATAGTCCTGCAAAACAGCTTCTGCTGGGATACAGAAGCAGCCTAACCTACTCAGTAGAACTCCTAGTAATAATTATGGTCATTTGTTACGTTACATAATGAGACACACAGAACAAATCTCACTATTTAATGAAGACTTTTATTATTCCATGAAATCTTCTTTGGTTGTTGATTGTCTTCACTAACCTTTGTTGATTTCACTGTTACATCACAGCTTTACAACATCTTTCCCAGGCTGTTCAGTTGGATAAAAAACAGGCAGCTGTTCCTAAGAAATATTGAGGATGCTGTCAGTGATATCAAAGAATTAATCAAAGACCTAAAAGAGACGCTGAACACTCACATCTACAGGGGATTTGTGGACTGTTTTCTGATTCGGAAGCAGAAAGAAGATGTAAGACCGAACACGTTTACATCTTTATTAAAACAAATTAAAATAAAAAAAATAAAAAACATTCTAATTTATGCTGATGTTTGAATATTCTTTCTCTTAGGACTCTTCTGTTATGGACAATCACTACCACGAGAAAAACCTTATATTTACAGTGACCAACCTGTTTGCAGCTGGGACTGACACCACAGCGACTACACTGACATGGGGTTTACTGTTTATGGCTAAATATCCACATGTACAAGGTAAAGAGAGAGATTCTTTGGCAGCTTCACAGAGGCCAAGGATTAGTCTTGTTTAAATGAATGCAGCAAAGAATACTTATTTGTTAAACCCAGACCAGGTCCAGGAGGAGCTCAGCAGGGTGGTAGGAAGCCGTCAGGTCAGAGTCGAGGACAGGAAGAACCTGCCGTACACTGATGCTGTCATCCATGAGACACAGAGACTGGCCAACATTGTCCAAATGGCCGTTCCTCACAAAACCAGCCGAGACGTCACCTTCCAGGGCTACTTCATCAAAGAGGCTAGTTGCTCACATCTGTGGCAACATGGCATTAGGGAGGGGTAACATGCTGTGCAGCCAGCAGATGTTCCGTCTTGAAAAATAGCATCATATCTAAAATAGAAAGATGAATATCATACACAGGTGGACACGGTGACTAGCCTTACATTTTTCTCTCTTTAGTTTAAACACTTTGCATCACTTTTTCCATGCATATGGACTTCACTAGAGTGAGACAACTACATACCTTCGTATTCCTGATTATCGTCAATGGTTAATTATTTTCACAAATGGATGTACTCAGTTTTGAAGATTGTAATTTGTCTTTTTTTTTGTATTGCAGAAAATGGCAAATATCACATAATATATGATCCTACTATAGCTCAATTCCACATGTACATCTAAAATGACAATAAATTACATTCATATAATTTTTTCATTTTGGTCTTTTTTCCCCCCTTCTAGAGAAATACTTATTAGTTATACGTTACACATTATTCGGCCCGGGTTCCTTCTGTGTGGAGTTTGCATGTTCTCCCCGTGTAAGCGTGGGTTCTCTCCGGGTTCTCCGGCTTCCTCCCTGGGTCCAAAGACATGCAGGATGGGGATAGGTTCATTGATGACTCTAAATTGCCCGTAGGTGTGAATGTGAGTGTGAATGGTTGTCTGTCTCTACATGTCAGCCCTGTGATAGACTGGCGTCCTGTCCAGGGTGTACCCTGCCTTCGCCCAATGGTAGCTGGGATCGGCTCCAGCCCCCCCGTGACCCTAAATACAGGATAAGGGGTAGAAGATGGATGGATGGATGGATGGTTACACATTATTTTCTTCAATGTTTTCTGATGAGAAAAAGGAGATTGAGAGTATGTAATAAAGGGGACAATATATAATTGTTCTAAATAAGATTTAGTTCACTCTAAACCCTGATGCTTCTTATGACAACCCAGTATTTTGCACATTGATCCTTTGGAAAGGCTGCAGTTTAATACCAACAGTCTTGGTTTGCTCAGGTTGGTGATCAATCATTGTAGCCCAGTTAATTTTGTCAAGAAGTAAAGTTCTTTGAGCAAAAACTTGATGCTAGACATTAGATAAGATGTTGGGTACGATACAGTAGAATAGAAATGGAGACAAACAGCTTTAGAAGAGCCTACGTAAGCCTACTGGCGTGTATAGCCTATGTGTTAACTTCCTCTCAATTCAAAGTGCTGCTTCACGTCCCGCCATCATGTTCCTGTATTATTTTTGATGTAAAGTAAAACTATTATTGCACTGAACTCAACGGAACCCAGTGAGTTTCATTAACACTGAAAGGAGTCAGGTCTTATTGAGAAATATTTATGCCCTGGAGGACCTGAGAACTTTTTTTCAACTCCTCTGGTTGCAAAAAGAAGTCTGATTGAATGGAAGTTTATGAGAAAATGACCCTACTTCTCACAAACTCACTCTGATATATTTCTCTGGCTGACAGTAAAACTGATGGAGGGAAGGAATACAGTCATATTGTCATGTTTTTCTTCATGGCAATCTGCAAAGCAGAGGAACTTATGTACAAATAAATCATTTACCAATCGAACTGGTGCTTTTGGCAGAGTAGACATTTTTACTGTCTTGCCAATGTTTTCACTTAAGTTAACCAGTACTGGCAGTGGCTGGGGAACAAAAGGCAGGATATGTCCCTTTGATGGGTAGGTAGATGATTACTCCTCCTAAATCTCAGCTACAAATGCGTTCCAGTGGATGTGCATTTGAATATAAACATCACTGTGTTCTAACTGCAAGGCTCAGTGAGTGGAGTGCCATTAACAGCAGGAGAAATGTCTCTTTTGGAAGATTTTGTTATCTACCTTTTCTCTAATCGCACCACTTCACTGGGAGTTATTGCTCTCCTTCTCATCGTCTATCTAGTTTCTAGTAGTTTCACCTCTCAGGGATTTGGAAAAGAGCCTCCGGGTCCGAAGCCTCTTCCCCTGCTGGGCAACCTGCTGCAGCTGGATCTCAAGAGACTCCACAAATCCCTCTTTGAGGTGAGTTAAACACTCTTCTACCAAAGCAAATGCATTTTGAAACAGGTGTCACAATTTATTTGAGATGAGGTGAAAAGACGTATACTCAATTCATATCAATATTTCAATATCATTCGTTCTTTGGTTATTTTGTTTAAAATACATAACTTCAAAAACTGGTTTAAAACTGGTTTACAACCGTTTACAACAAAACGGTAAAGACAGTTTTGTTTTGTTGTTTACGTGATGTTGTACGGAATATACAATGAATGTCAGAATCTGTGACTGGAAATGCAGCCTTGCGTTAGGCGGAAGCAGAACATGTAGCGGTTATGGCCGCACTTGAACCTCATGTTGACTTTTTGAGAGTGGGAAAAACACTTCAACAACTACCGGCCGATCTCCAACCTTCTGTTCCGCAGTAAGATCCTGGAAAAAGCAGTTGCCATCCAACTCCATCACCATATGTCCAACCATGAGCTCTATGAACCCCTTCAATCTGGATTCAGAGCACACCACAGCACCGAGACCGCCCTCATCAAAATCACAAATGATCTTCTTCTGATCACTGCTGACTCCGGACACACCAGTGAAATAATTCTGCTTGACCTCTCTGCAGTCTTTGACACTATCTCCCATCCCATCCTCCTCAACCGCCTATCTCACCACCTACATCACCGGATCAGCTTTCTCCTGGATCCAGTCATACCTCTTTAACAGAAAACAGTGCATCACACTCTGCAACTCCCCCCAAACCCCTGTCAACCAAGGCGTGCCTCAAGGCTCTGTGCTTGGACCCCTCCTCTTTATCATCTACATGCTCCCTCTTGGTCAGATCACCCACTACCATGGTCTCAAATTCCACTCATACACCGATGACACACAGCTCCACATCAGCACCAAACCATCCACTCAGCCCCCCCCCCCCCCCCCCCCCCATCTCCCTGGTCTACTGCCTGCATAAAATCTAAGGATGTCAACAAACATACTCAAGCTCAACAGCAATAAAACAGAGCTCATGGATGCGGCCTCCAAGGCACTACTTTGGGAGGTTGGAGATCTCCTCCTAAATATAGACGGCTACTCCATCTGCCCATCCTCCGAAGTCCGCAACCTTGGCGTCATCCTGGACTCCAACCTTTCCTTCCAGTCCCACATCCGCCTTCTTTCACCTCAGAAATATCTCCAGACTCTGTGGCAGAAACCCTCATTCATGCCTTCGTCACCTCCCGTCTGGATTACTGCCATGGAGTCCTTTCTGGAGTACACACCAAAACCCTGGACAGGCTACAATATTTGCAGAACTCTGCCGCCAGGGTTCTCACCCACACCAAGCCCTGGCAAAACATCATCCCAACCCTCATCCACCTCTACTGGCTTCCAATTAACTTCTGCATAAAGTACAAAATCCTCCTTCTCACCTAAGAATCCCTCCATTCCATCGCCCCTCAATACCTCTCTGACCTCCTTGTTCTGTACTCGCCGTCCTGCAAACCTCTGGTCCTCAGAGACTGGCCTGCTCTCCATCTCCCACACCAGACTCTGTACCTTCGGAGACAGAGCGTTCAGCACCACGGCCCCCACTCTCTGGAACGCTCTCCCCACAGTCATTCGAAACGCCTCAGCCTAAGACAATTTAAAAAAAATCATCAAACATCGTAAGAGAATTGTTTTTGTTTTGAAATAACCCATGAACGAACGATACACAGATTCAACACCACCTCTGAATCTATTTTTTTGTTCAAAGCTCTCAGAGAAACATGGGTCTGTGTTTACGGTGTACTTTGGAACCAGTAAAGTGGTGGTCCTGGCCGGTTACAAGACAGTCAAAGAAGCTCTGGTCAGCAACGCAGAAGAATTTGGAGACAGAAGCATCACTCCTATTTTTCAGGATTTAAGTCAAGGCCACGGTTTGTTTACTTTTCAATAAAATATCCAAAATATCCAAATAATATCAATGAGAAGTCAATAGTAAAGCCACAAAAAAACATTTTATGTACTACATTAAATTTTTACTTTGTTTTATGTAGGCAATTCACTGACTAGAATTATATATAATAATATATACATGATACATATTACATTTAACCTGCATGTTGTGTTTAATAGGAATTGTATTTGCAAATGGAGAATCATGGAAAGAGATGAGACGTTTTGCACTCACCACCCTCAGACACTTAGGAATGGGCAAACGAGTCGCTGAGGAAAAAATCTTGGAGGAATGTCAACATTTGGTCCAAATGATTGAAAAGCATGAAGGTATGGAGATAAATACATGACAAGTTGTAATTATATACAAAAATAGCAGATGACGTCAAGGAGGTCTTATCGTAATGCTGAGTGACATTTCCTACAGAGTTTGTTACTTTTTCCATATCAGGACACATCTAAGTGCATTATTGTTCTGAGGAAATTGTAAGTTGTGTTCAAATCCTCACTTTGTCTTCATAATATAATTTTTGTCACATTTACAGGGAAACCATTTGACACAACACACCCGCTGAGTTATGCAGCATCCAACATCATCTCCTCGATTGTGTATGGCAGCAGGTTTGAATACAATGACCCCCGATTCAAAAACATGGTGACAAGAGCGCACGACAACACACATATTGTCGGCTCTGCACCAATCCAGGTGGGTTTCATATTTGCCTTTTAAATTACTCTGGTGAGCAAGCAAGCAATGTTTACTGACTAATGCATGATTTAGGACCAAATTGAAACAGCCCCATTTCTTCTGGTCCAATCTTTCTCTTCTCCTGTTCTCTCATCTATTCTCCTTTCCCTTCATCTTATTAATTAATTCATTTGATTCACCAGCATCTTTTATTTCTTTATAATACTATTTTTCTTTAATATTTTTTATGATTACATATGATATATTACTATACTGTATTGCTATCTTCTCCTCTCCCCTACTCTCCAGTCATCTCTTTTCCTTTTCTCTGTTTTCCTCTCCTTTCGACTTATTCTCACATAACTACTTACAGTCTAGTTTTAAACATTTATAATATATTTGGGATTAGGACAGTGTTTGACATTTGATCGTACCGATCCACAATAGTCCTGCAAAACAGCTTTTGCTGGGATACAGAAGCAGCCTAACCTACTCAGTAGAACCCTAGTAATAATTATGGTCATTTGTTACGTTACATAATGAGACACACAGAACAAAACTCACTATTTAATGAAGACTTTTATTATTCCATGAAATCTTCTTTGGTTACTGATTGTCTTCACTAACCTTTGTTGTTTTCACTGTTACATCACAGCTTTACAACATCTTTCCCAGGCTGTTCGGTTGGATAAAAAACAGGCAGCTGTTCTTAAGAAATATTGAGGTGACTGTCAGTGATGTCAAAGAATTAATCAAAGACCTAAAAGAGACGCTGAACACTCACATCTACAGGGGATTTGTGGACTGTTTTCTGATTCGGAAGCAGAAAGAAGATGTAAGACCAAACACGCTCACATCTTTAATAAAACAAATAAAAAAAACTGTCTAATTTATGCTGATGTGTGAATGTTCTTTCTCTCAGGAATCTTCTGTTATGGACAATCACTACCATGAGAAAAACTTGATATTTACAGTGGCCAACCTGTTTGCAGCTGGGACTGACACCACAGCTACTACACTGACATGGGGTTTACTGTTGATGGCTAAATATCCACATGTACAAGGTAAAGAGAGAGATTCTTTGGCAGCTTCACAGAGGCCTAGTCTTGAATGAATGCAGCAAAGAATACTTATTTGTTAAACCCAGACCAGGTCCAGGAGGAGCTCAGCAGGGTGGTAGGAAGCCGTCAGGTCAGAGTCGAGGACCGGAAGAACCTGCCGTACACTGATGCTGTCATCCATGAGACACAGAGACTGGCCAACATTGCCCCCATGGCCCTTCCTCACAAAACCAGCCGAGACGTCACCTTCCAGGGCTACTTCATCAAAGAGGCTAGTTGCTCACATCTGTTATTTATTGTTGGAAATGTTCATCTACTTCTGAAAAGGTGAAAACGTACTTTTGTTTTTGCCTACAGGGGACGACTGTGTTTCCTCTACTTACTTCTGTCCTGCACGATGAGAGTGAATGGGAGACCCCACACTGTTTCAACCCTTCCCATTTCCTGGATAAGGAGGGTAAATTCATCAGGAGAGACGCCTTCATGCCCTTTTCTGCAGGTACAACACGGTCATCAGGATTGTGTATTTTAAGGATTGCAGAGACATTTTACACAGCATGTTCCATCTTCCTCTTTGCAAATTTCTTGGTTTTGCAGGTCGCAGGGCATGTCTGGGAGAAAGTCTGGCTAAGATGGAGCTCTTCCTCTTCCTAACCTCCCTCCTCCAGCGCTTTCGTTTCACTCCTCCACCTGGAGTCACAGAGGAGGAACTGGACCTGACACCAGTTGTGGGCCTCACCCTCAACCCGTCACCTCATGAGCTTTGTGCCGTCAGTCGCCAATAAGGATGAGAGCTGGAGCATGGCATTAGGGAGGGGTAACAGGCTGTGCAGTCAGCAGATGTTCCGTCTTGAAAAATAGCATCATATCTAAAATAGAAAGATGAATATCATACACAGGTGGACACGTTGACTAGCCTTACATTTTTCTCTCTTTAGTTTAAACACTTTGCGTCACTTTTTCCATGCATATGGACTTCACTAGAGTGAGACAACTACATACCTTCGTATTCCTGATTATCGTCAATGGTTAATTATTTTCACAAATGGATTTACTCAGTTTTGAAGATTGTAATTTGTCTATTTTTTTGTATTGCAGAAAATGGCAAATATCACATAATATATGATCCTACTATAGCTCAATACCACATGTACATCTAAAATGACAATAAATTACATTCATATAATTTTTTCATTTTGGTCTTTTTCCCCCCCTTCTAGAGAAATACTTAATAGTTATACGTTACATATTATTCGGCCCGGGTTCCTTCTGTGTGGAGTTTGCATGTTCTCCCCGTGTAAGCGTGGGTTCTCTCCGGGTTCTCCGGCTTCCTCCCACAGTCCAAAGACATGCAGGATGGGGATAGGTTCATTGATGACTCTAAATTGCCCGTAGGTGTGAATGTGAGTGTGAATGGTTGTTTGTCTCTACATGTCAGCCCTGTGATAGACTGGCGTCCTGTCCAGGTGTACCCTGCCTTCGCCCAATGATAGCTGGGATCGACTCCAGCCCCCCCGTGACCCTAAATACAGGATAAGCGGTAGAAAATGGATGGATGGATGGATGGATGGTTACACATTATTTTCTTCAATGTTTTCTGATGAGAAAAAGGAGATTGAGAGTATGTAATAAAGAGGACAATATAATTGTTCTAAATAAGATTTAGTTCACTCTCAACCCTGATGCTTCTTATGACAACCCAGTATTTTGCACATTGATCCTTTGGAAAGGCTGCAGTTTAATACCAACAGTCTTGGTTTGCTCAGGTTGGTGATCAATCATTGTAGCCCAGTTAATTTTGTCAAGAAGTAAAGTTCTTTGAGCAAAAACTTGATGCTAGACATTAGATAAGATGTTGGGTACGATACAGTAGAATAGAAATGGAGACAAACAGCTTTAGAAGAGCCTACGTAGGCCTACTGGCGTGTATATAGACTATGTGTTAACTTCCTCTCAATTCAAAGTGCTGCTTCACGTCCCGCCATCATGTTCCTGTATTATTTTTTATGTAAAGTAAAACTATTATTGCACTGAACTCAACGGAACCCAGTGTGTTTCATTAACACTGAAAGGAGTCAGGTCTTATTGAGAAATATTTATGCCCTGGAGGACCTGAGAACTTTTTTCAACTCCTCTGGTTGCAAAAAGAAGTCTGATTGAATGGAAGTTTATGAGAAAATGACCCGACTTCTCACAAACTCACTCTGATATATTTCTCTGGCTGACAGTAAAACTGCGTCTGATGGAGGGAAGGAATACAGTCATATTGTCATGTTTTTCTTCATGGCAATCTGCAAAGCAGAGGAACTTATGTACAAATAAATCATTTACAAATCGAACTGGTGATTTTGGCAGAGTAGACATTTTTACTGTCTTGCCAATGTTTTCACTTAATTTAACCAGTACTGGCAGTGGCTGGGGTACAAAAGGCAGGATATGTCCCTTTGATGGGTAGGTAGATGATTACTCCTCCTAAATCTCAGCTACAAATGCGTTCCAGTGGATGTGCATTTGAGTATAAACATCACTGTGTTCTAACTGCAAGGCCCAGTGAGTGGAGTGCCATTAACAGCAGGAGAAATGTCTCTTTTGGAAGATTTTGTTATCTACCTTTTCTCTAATCCCACCACTTCTCTGGGAGTTGTTGCTCTCCTGCTCGTCGTCTATCTAGTTTCTAGTAGTTTCACCTCTCAGGGATTTGGAAAAGAGCCTCCGGGTCCGAAGCCTCTTCCCCTGCTGGGCAACTTGCTGCAGCTGGATTTCAAGAGACTCCACAAATCCCTCTTTGAGGTGAGTTAAACACTCTTCTACCAAAGCTAATGCATTTTGGAACAGGTGTCACAATTTATTTGAGATGAGGTGAAAAGACGTATACTCAATTCATATCAATATTTCAATATCATTCGTTCTTTGGTTATTTTGTTTAAAAGACACAATTTCAAAAACAGGAAATTAAAAAAACAATCAAATGGGCCTCTTTTGTTTTTCTGGTTTACAACTGGTTTACAACTGGTTTACAACAAAACGGAAAGACAGTTTTGTTTACTTGTTTACAGATGTTGTACGGAATATACAGTGAATGTCAGAATCTGTGACTGGAAATGCAGACTTGCGTTAGGTGGAAGCAGAACATGTAGCGGTTATGGCCGCACTTGAACCTCATGTTGACTTTATTCATGACATTTTTGAGAGTGGGAAAAACACTTCAACAACTACCGGCCGATCTCCAACCTTCTGTTCCGCAGTAAGATCCTGGAAAAAGCAGATGCCATCCAACTCCATCACCATATGTCCAACCATGAGCTCTATGAACCCCTTCAATCTGGATTCAGAGCACACCACAGCACCGAGTCCGCCCTCATCAAAATCACAAATGATCTTCTTCTGATCACTGCTGACTCCGGACACACCAGTGAAATAATTCTGCTTGACCTCTCTGCAGTCTTTGACACTATCTCCCATCCCATCCTCCTCAACCGCCTATCTCACCACCTACATCACCGGATCAGCTCTCTCCTGGATCCAGTCATACCTCTCTAACAGAAAACAGTGCATCACACTCTGCAACTCCCACTCCCCCCAAGCCCCTGTCAACCAAGGCGTGCCTCAAGGCTCTGTTTGGACCCCTCCTCTTTATCATCTACATGCTCCCTCTTGGTCAGATCACCCACTACCATGGTCTCAAATTCCACTCATATACCGATGACACACAGCTCCACATCAGCACCAAACCATCCACTCAGCCCCCCCCCCCCCCCCCCCCCCCCCATCTCCCTGGTCTACTGCCTGCATAAAATCTAAGGATGTCAACAAACATACTCAAGCTCAACAGCAATAAAACAGAGGTCATGGATGCGGCCTCCAAGGCACTACTTTGGGAGGTTGGAGATCTCCTCCTAAATATAGACGGGTACTCCATCTGCCCATCCTCTGAAGTCTGCAACCTTGGCGTCATCCTGGACTCCAACCTTTCCTTCCAGTCCCACATCCGCCTTCTTTCACCTCAGAAATATCTCCAGACTCTGTGGCAGAAACCCTCATTCATGCCTTCGTCACCTCCCGTCTGGATTACTGCCACTCCTTTCTGGAGTACACACCAAAACCCTGGACAGGCTACAATATGTACAGAACTCTGCCGCCAGGGTTCTCACCCACACCAAGCCCTGGCAAAACATCATCCCAACCCTCATCCACCTCTACTGGCTTCAAATTAACTTCTGCATAAAGTACACAATCCTCCTTCTCACCTAAGAATCCCTCCATTCCATCGCCCCTCAATACCTCTCTGGCCTCCTTGTTCTGTACTCCCCGTCTTGCAAACCTCTGGTCCTCAGAGACTGGCCTGCTCTCCATCTCCCACACCAGACTCTGTACCTTCGGAGACAGAGCGTTCAGCACCACGGCCCCCACTCTCTGGAACGCTCTCCCCACAGTCATTCGAAACGCCTCAGCCTTAGACAATTTAAAAAAAATCATTGAACATCGTAAGAGAATTGTTTTTGTTTTGAAATAACCCATGAACGAACGATACACAGATTCAACACCACCTCTGAATCTATTTTTTTGTTCAAAGCTCTCAGAGAAACATGGGTCTGTGTTTACGGTGTACTTTGGAACCAGTAAAGTGGTGGTCCTGGCCGGTTACAAGACAGTCAAAGAAGCTCTGGTCAGCTACGCAGATGAATTTGGAGACAGAAGCATCACTCCTATTTTTCAGGATTTAAGTCAAGGCCACGGTTTGTTTACTTTTCAATACAATATCCAAAATATCCAAATAATATCAATGAGAAGTCAATAGTAAAGCCACAAAAAAACATTTTATGTACTACATTAAATTTTTACTTTGTTTTATGTAGGCGATTCACTGACTAGAATTATATATAATAATCTATACATGATACATATTACATTTAACCTGCATGTTGTGTTTAATAGGAATTATATTTGCAAATGGAGAATCATGGAAAGAGATGAGACGGTTTGCACTCACCACCCTCAGACACTTAGGAATGGGCAAACGAGTCGCTGAGGAAAAAATCTTGGAGGAATGTCAACATTTGGTCCAAATGATTAAAAAGCATGAAGGTATGGAGATAAATACATGACAAGTTGTAATTATATACAAAAATAGCAGATGACGTCAAGGAGGTCTTATCGTAATGCTGAGTGACATTTCCTACAGAGTTTGTTACTTTTTCCATATCAGGACACATCTAAGTGCATTATTGTTCCGAGGAAATTATAAGTTGTGTTCAAATCCTCACTTTGTCTTAATAATATAATTTTTGTCACATTTACAGGGAAACCATTTGACACAACACACCCGCTAAGTTATGCAGCATCCAACATCATCTCCTCGATTGTGTATGGCAGCAGGTTTGAATACAATGACCCCCGATTCAAAAACATGGTGAAAAGAGCGCACGACAACGCACATATTGTCGGCTCTGCATCAATCCAGGTGGGTTTCATATTTGCCTTTTAAATTACTCTGGAGATCAAGCAAGCAATGTTTACTGACAAATGCATGATTTAGGACCAAATTGAAACAGCCCCATTTCTTCTGGTGTAATCTTTCTCCTCTCCTGTTCTCTTCAGTCAGCTATTCTCCTTCCCTTCTTCTTATTAATGAATTAATTTGATTCACCAGCATCTTTTATTTCTTTATAATACTATTTTTCTTTAATATTTTTTATTATTACATATGATATATTACTATACTGTATTGCTATCTTCTCCTCTCCCCTACACTCCAGTCATCTCTTCTCCTTTTCTTAGTTTTCCTCTCCTTTCAACGTACTCTTACATATTCTACTTACAGTCTAGTTTTACACATTTATAATATATTTGGGATTAGGACTGTGTTTGACATTTGATCGTACCAATCCACAATAGTCCTGCAAAACAGCTTCTGCTGGGATACAGAAGCAGCCTAACCTACTCAGTAGAACTCCTAGTAATAATTATGGTCATTTGTTACGTTACATAATGAGACACACAGAACAAATCTCACTATTTAATGAAGACTTTCATTATTCCATGAAATGTTCTTTGGTTGCTGATTGTCTTCACTAACCTTTGTTGTTTTCACTGTTGCATCACAGCTTTACAACATCTTTCCCAGGCTGTTCAGTTGGATGAAAAACAGGCAGCTGTTCTTAAGAAATATTGAGGATGCTGTCAGTGATATCAAAGAATTAATCAAAGACCTAAAAGAGACGCTGAACACTCACATCTACAGGGGATTTGTGGACTGTTTTCTGATTCGGAAGCAGAAAGAAGATGTAAGACCAAACACGTTTACATCTTTATTAAAACAAATTAAAATAAAAAAAAAATAAAAAACAGTCTAATTTATGCTGATGTTTGAAAGTTCTTTCTCTTAGGACTCTTCTGTTATGGACAATCACTACCACGAGAAAAACCTTATATTTACAGTGGCCAACCTGTTTGGAGCTGGGACTGACACCACAGCTACTACACTGACATGGGGTTTACTGTTTATGGCTAAATATCCACATGTACAAGGTAAAGAGAGATATTATTTGGGAGCTTCACAGAGGCCAAGGATTAGTCTTGTTTAAATGAATGCAGCAAAGAATACTTATTTGTTAAACCCAGACCAGGTCCAGGAGGAGCTCAGCAGGGTGGTAGGAAGCCGTCAGGTCAGAGTCGAGGACAGGAAGAACCTGCCGTACACTGATGCTGTCATCCATGAGACACAGAGACTGGCCAACATTGCCCCCATGGCCATTCCTCACAAAACCAGCCGAGACGTCACCTTCCAGGGCTACTTCATCAAAGAGGCTAGTTGCTCACATCTGTTATTTATTGTTGGAAATGTTCAGCTACTTCTGAAAAGGTGAAAACGTACTTTTATTTTTGCCTACAGGGGATGACTGTGTTTCCTCTACTTACTTCTGTCCTGCACGATGAGAGTGAATGGGAGACCCCACACTGTTTCAACCCTTCCCACTTCCTGGATAAGGAGGGTAAATTCATCAGGAGAGACGCCTTCATGCCCTTTTCTGCAGGTACAACACCGTCATCAGGATTTTGTATTTTATGGATTGCAGAGACATTTTACACAGCATGGTCCATCTACCTCTTTGCAAATCTCTTGGTTTTGCAGGTCGCAGGGCGTGTCTGGGAGAAAGTCTTGCTAAGATGGAGCTCTTCCTCTTCCTAACCTCCCTTCTCCAGCGCTTTCGTTTCACTCCTCCACCTGGAGTCACAGAGGAGGAACTGGACCTGACACCAGTTGTGGGCCTCACCCTCAACCCGCCACCTCATGAGCTTTGTGCCGTCAGTCGCCAATGAGGAAGAGAGCTGGAGCATGGCATTAGAGAGGGGGTAACATGCTGTGCAGCCAGCAGATGTTCTGTCTTGAAAAATAGCATCATATCTAAAATAGAAAGATGAATATCATACACAGGTGGACACGTTGACTAGCCTTACATTTTTCTCTCTTTAGTTTAAACACTTTGCATCACTTTTTCCATGCATATGGACTTCACTAGAGTGAGACAACTACATACCTTTGTATTCCTGATTATCGTCAATGGTTAATTATTTTCACAAATGGATTTACTCAGTTTTGAAGATTGTAATTTGTCTTTTTTTTTGTATTGCAGAAAATGGCAAATATCACGTAATATATGATCCTACTATAGCTCAATACCACATGTACATCTAAAATGACAATAAATTACATTCATATAATTTTTTCATTTTGGTCTTTTTTCCCCCTTTCTAGAGAAATACTTAATAGTTAAAAATACGTTACACATTATTTTCTTCAATGTTTTCTGATGAGGAAAAAGGTGATTGAGAGTATTCAATAAAGGGGACAATATATATATCATTTCTAAATAAGATTTGGTCAGTTCACTCTCAACCCTGATGCTTCTTATGACAACCCAGTATTTTGCACATTGATCCTTTGGATAGGCTGCAGTTTAATACCAACAGTCTTGGTTTGCTCAGGTTGGTGATCAATCATTGCAGCCCAGTTAATTTTGTCAAGAAGTAAAGTTCTTTGAGCAAGTTTTTATGAATACAATGTGTGTTAGTGCATAGGTGTTGCAGTATTAAGAAAAAACTTTTGAAGACCAAAGTATTGTTGGGAATGGGCAAAAAATGCATGGGAGGGATTGACCAAGAAATAAAAACTTGATGCTAGACGTTAGATAAGATGTTGGGTACGATACAGTAGTATAGGAATGGAGACAAACAGCTTTAGAAGAGCCTACGTAAGCCTACTGGCATGTATACACACAGTATATCGCCTATGTGTTAACTTCCTCTGAATTCAAAGTGCTGCTTCAGCCATCAGGTTCCTGTATTATTTTTGATGTGAAGTGTAAAGTAAAACTATTATTGCACTGAACTCAACGGAACCCAGTGAGTTTCATTTACACTGAAAGGAGTCAGGTCTTATTGAGAAATATTTATGCCCTGGAGGACCTGAACACTTCTTTTAGCTAAGCTAAAGGTTTTTCTGGTTAAGCATTTTAAAAATAACCAATTTTGTTGTGATTTAATTGCACTTAATGGATAAAACAGATGCCAAATCAACTACATAAAGACAACAATTTGTAAAAAGTCTGGAACCACCTGGTGTAATAAGCAATGTATGCAAACTTAACACTTGGGACTGTGACCCATGAGAGACATAATGTATGTTTGTTCCTTAATCCTGTCTCACAGCCAACCTCTGGTCTGAAATGTGCATACTCTCTACTGGCCATTAGGGGGCAACTCCTCTGGTTGCAAAAAGAAGTCTGATTGAATGGAAGTTTATGAGAAAATGACCCTACTTCTCACAAACTCACTCTGATATATTTCTCTGGCTGACAGTAAAACTGTGTCTGATGGAGGGAAGGAATACAGTCATATTGTCATGTTTTTCTTCATGGCAATCTGCAAAGCAGAGGAACTTATGTACAAATAAATCATTTACAAATCGAACTGGTGCTTTTGGCAGAGTAGACATTTTTACTGTCTTGCCAATGTTTTCACTTAATTTAATCAGTACTGGCAGTGGCTGGGGTACAAAAGGCAGGATATGTCCCTTTGATGGGTATCACTGTGTTCTAACTGCAAGGCTCAGTGCCATTAACAGCAGGAGAAATGTCTCTTTTGGAGGATTTTGTTGTCTACATTTTCTCTAATCCCACCACTTCTCTGGGAGTTGTTGCTCTCCTGCTCGTCATCTATCTAGTTTCTTGTAGTTTCACCTCTCAGGGATTTGGAAAAGAGCCTCCGGGTCCGAAGCCTCTTCCCCTGCTGGGCAACTTGCTGCAGCTGGATCTCAAGAGACTCCACAAATCCCTCTTTGAGCTGAGTTAAACACTCTTCTACCAAAGCAAATGCATTTTGAAACAGGTGTCACAATTTATTTGAGATGAGGTGAAAAGACGTATACTCAATTCATATCAATATTTCAATATCATTCGTTCTTTGGTTATTTTGTTTAAAAAACACAATTTCAAAAACAGGAAATTAAAAAAACAATCAAATGGGCCTCTTTTGTTTTTCTGGTTTACAACTGGTTTACAACAAAACGGAAAGACAGTTTTGTTTTCTTGTTTACAGATGTTGTACGGAATATACAGTGAATGTCAGAATCTGTGACTGGAAATGCAGACTTGCGTTAGGCGGAAGCAGAACATGTAGCGGTTATGGCCGCACTTGAACCTCATGTTGACTTTATTCATGAAATTTTTGAGAGTGGGAAAAACACTTCAACAACTACCGGCCGATCTCCAACCTTCTGTTCCGCAGTAAGATCCTGGAAAAAGCAGTTGCCATCCGACTCCATCACCAAATGTCCAACCATGAGCTCTATGAACCCACACCACAGCACCGAGACCGCCCTCATCAAAATCACAAATGATCTTCTTCTGATCACTGCTGACTCCGGGCACACCAGTGAAATAATTCTGCTTGACCTCTCTGCAGTCTTTGACACTATCTCCCATCCCATCCTCCTCAACCGCCTATCTCACCACCTACATCACCGGATCAGCTTTCTCCTGGATCCAGTCATACCTCTTTAACAGAAAACAGTGCATCACACTCTGCAACTGCCACTCCCCCCAAGCCCCTGTCAACCAAGGCGTGCCTCAGGCTCTGTGCTTGGACCCCTCCTCTTTATCATCTACATGCTCCTTCTTGGTCAGATCACCCACTACCATGGTCTCAAATTCCACTCATATACCGATGACACACAGCTCCACATCAGCACCAAACCATCCACTCAGCCCCCCCCCCCCCCCCCCCCCATCTCCCTGATCTACTGCCTGCATAAAATCTAAGGATGTCAACAAACATACTCAAGCTCAACAGCAATAAAACAGAGCTCATGGATGCGGCCTCCAAGGCACTACTTTGGGAGGTTGGAGATCTCCTCCTAAATATAGACGGGTACTCCATCTGCCCATCCTCCGAAGTCCGCAACCTTTGCGTCATCCTGGACTCCAACCTTTCCTTCCAGTCCCACATCCGCCTTCTTTCACCTCAGAAATATCTCCAGTGTCTAACTGTGGCAGAAACCCTCATTCATGCCTTCGTCACCTCCCGTCTGGATTACTGCCATGGAGTCCTTTCTGGAGTACACACCAAAACCCTGGACAGGCTACAATATGTACAGAACTCTGCCGCCAGGGTTCTCACCCACACCAAGCCCTGGCAAAACATCATCCCAACCCTCATCCACCTCTACTGGCTTCCAATTAACTTCTGCATAAAGTACAAAATCCTCCTTCTCACCTAAGAATCCCTCCATTCCATCGCCCCTCAATACCTCTCTGACCTCCTTGTTCTGTACTCCCCGTCTTGCAAACCTCTGGTCCTCAGAGACTGGCCTGCTCTCCATCTCCCACACCAGACTCTTTACCTTCGGAGACAGAGCGTTCAGCACCACGGCCCCCACTCTCTGGAACGCTCTCCCCACAGTCATTCGAAACGCCTTAGCCTAAGACAATTTAAAAAAAATCATCGAACATCGTAAGAGAATTGTTTTTGTTTTGAAATAACCCATGAACGAACGATACACAGATTCAACACCACCTCTGAATCTATTTTTTTGTTCAAAGCTCTCAGAGAAACATGGGTCTGTGTTTACGGTGTACTTTGGAACCAGTAAAGTGGTGGTCCTCGCTGGTTACAAGACAGTCAAAGAAGCTCTGGTCAGCAACGCAGAAGAATTTGGAGACAGAAGCATCACTCCTATTTTTCAGGATTTAAGTCAAGGCCACGGTTTGTTTACTTTTCAATACAATATCCAAAATATCCAAATAATATCAATGAGAAGTCAATAGTAAAGCCACAAAAAAACATTTTATGTACTACATTAAATTTTTACTTTGTTTTATGTAGGCGATTCACTGACTAGAATTATATATAATAATCTATACATGATACATATTACATTTAACCTGCATGTTGTGTTTAATAGGAATTATATTTGCAAATGGAGAATCATGGAAAGAGACGAGACGTTTTGCACTCACCACCCTCAGAGACTTTGGAATGGGCAAACGAGTCACTGAGGAAAAAATCTTGGAGGAATGTCAACATTTGGTCCAAATGATTAAAAAGCATGAAGTTATGGAGATAAATACATCACAAGTTGTAATGATATACGAAAATAGCAGATGACGTCAAAGTGGTGTTATCGTAATGCTGAGTGACATTTCCTACAGAGTTTCTTACTTTTTCCATATCAGGACACATCTAAGTGCATTATTGTTCTGAGGAAATTATAAGTTGTGTTCAAATCCTCACTTTGTCTTAATAATATAATTTTTGTCACATTTACAGGGAAACCACATGACACAGCACACCCGCTGAGTTATGCAGCATCCAACATCATCTCCTCGATTGTGTATGGCAGCAGGTTTGAATACAATGACCCCCGATTCAAAAACACGGTGAAAAGAGCGCACGACAACATGCATATTGTCGGCTCTGCACCAATCCAGGTGGGTTTCATATTTGCCTTTTAAATTACTCTGGTGAGCAAGCAAGCAATGTTTACTGACAAATGCATGATTTAGGACCAAATTGAAACAGCCCCATTTCTTCTGGTCTAATCTTTCTCCTCTCCTGTTCTCTTCAGTCAGCTATTCTCCTTCCCTTCTTCTTATTAATGAATTCATTTGATTCACCAGCATCTCTTATTTCTTTATAATACTATTTTTCTTTAATATTTTTTATTATTACATATGATATATTACTATACTGTATTGCTATCTTCTCCTCTCCCCTACACTCCAGTCATCTCTTCTCCTTTTCTTTGTTTTCCTCTCCTTTCAACGTACTCTAACATATTCTACTTACAGTCTAGTTTTACACATTTGCAATATATTTGGGATTAGGACAGTGTTTGACATTTGATCGTACCGATCCACAATAGTCCTGCAAAACAGCTTCTGCTGGGATACAGAAGCAGCCTAACCTACTCAGTAGAACTCCTAGTAATAATTATGGTCATTTGTTACGTTACATAATGAGACACACAGAACAAATCTCACTATTTAATGAAGACTTTTATTATTCCATGAAATCTTCTTTGGTTGTTGATTGTCTTCACTAACCTTTGTTGATTTCACTGTTACATCACAGCTTTACAACATCTTTCCCAGGCTGTTCAGTTGGATAAAAAACAGGCAGCTGTTCTTAAGAAATATTGAGGATGCTGTCAGTGATATCAAAGAATTAATCAAAGACCTAAAAGAGACGCTGAACACTCACATCTACAGGGGATTTGTGGACTGTTTTCTGATTCGGAAGCAGAAAGAAGATGTAAGACCAAACACGTTTACATCTTTATTAAAACAAATTAAAATAAAAAAAATAAAAAACATTCTAATTTATGCTGATGTTTGAATGTTCTTTCTCTTAGGACTCTTCTGTTATGGACAATCACTACCACGAGAAAAACCTTATATTTACAGTGACCAACCTGTTTGCAGCTGGGACTGACACCACAGCGACTACACTGACATGGGGTTTACTGTTTATGGCTAAATATCCACATGTACAAGGTAAAGAGAGAGATTCTTTGGCAGCTTCACAGAGGCCAAGGATTAGTCTTGTTTAAATGAATGCAGCAAAGAATACTTATTTGTTAAACCCAGACCAGGTCCAGGAGGAGCTCAGCAGGGTGGTAGGAAGCCGTCAGGTCAGAGTCGAGGACAGGAAGAACCTGCCGTACACTGATGCTGTCATCCATGAGACACAGAGACTGGCCAACATTGTCCCAATGGCCGTTCCTCACAAAACCAGCCGAGACGTCACCTTCCAGGGCTACTTCATCAAAGAGGCTAGTTGCTCACATCTGTGGCAACATGGCATTAGGGAGGGGTAACATGCTGTGCAGCCAGCAGATGTTCCGTCTTGAAAAATAGCATCATATCTAAAATAGAAAGATGAATATCATACACAGGTGGACACGTTGACTAGCCTTACATTTTTCTCTCTTTAGTTTAAACACTTTGCATCACTTTTTCCATGCATATGGACTTCACTAGAGTGAGACAACTACATACCTTCGTATTCCTGATTATCGTCAATGGTTAATTATTTTCACAGATGGATGTACTCAGTTTTGAAGATTGTAATTTGTCTTTTTTTTTGTATTGCAGAAAATGGCAAATATCACGTAATATATGATCCTACTATAGCTCAATTCCACATGTACATCTAAAATGACAATAAATTACATTCATATAATTTTTTCATTTTGGTCTTTTTTCCCCCCTTCTAGAGAAATACTTATTAGTTATACGTTACACATTATTCGGCCCGGGTTCCTTCTGTGTGGAGTTTGCATGTTCTCCCCGTGTAAGCGTGGGTTCTCTCCGGGTTCTCCGGCTTCCTCCCACAGTCCAAAGACATGCAGGATGGGGATAGGTTCATTGATGACTCTAAATTGCCCGTAGGTGTGAATGTGAGTGTGAATGGTTGTCTGTCTCTACATGTCAGCCCTGTGATAGACTGGCGTCCTGTCCAGGGTGTACCCTGCCTTCGCCCAATGGTAGCTGGGATCGGCTCCAGCCCCCCCGTGACCCTAAATACAGGATAAGGGGTAGAAGATGGATGGATGGATGGATGGTTACACATTATTTTCTTCAATGTTTTCTGGTGAGAAAAAGGAGATTGAGAGTATGTAATAAAGGGGACAATATATAATTGTTCTAAATAAGATTTAGTTCACTCTCAACCCTGATGCTTCTTATGACAACCCAGTATTTTGCACATTGATCCTTTGGAAAGGCTGCAGTTTAATACCAACAGTCTTGGTTTGCTCAGGTTGGTGATCAATCATTGTAGCCCAGTTAATTTTGTCAAGAAGTAAAGTTCTTTGAGCAAAAACTTGATGCTAGACATTAGATAAGATGTTGGGTACGATACAGTAGAATAGAAATGGAGACAAACAGCTTTAGAAGAGCCTACGTAAGCCTACTGGCGTGTATAGCCTATGTGTTAACTTCCTCTCAATTCAAAGTGCTGCTTCACGTCCCGCCATCATGTTCCTGTATTATTTTTGATGTAAAGTAAAACTATTATTGCACTGAACTCAACGGAACCCAGTGAGTTTCATTAACACTGAAAGGAGTCAGGTCTTATTGAGAAATATTTATGCCCTGGAGGACCTGAGAACTTTTTTTCAACTCCTCTGGTTGCAAAAAGAAGTCTGATTGAATGGAAGTTTATGAGAAAATGACCCTACTTCTCACAAACTCACTCTGATATATTTCTCTGGCTGACAGTAAAACTGATGGAGGGAAGGAATACAGTCATATTGTCATGTTTTTCTTCATGGCAATCTGCAAAGCAGAGGAACTTATGTACAAATAAATCATTTACCAATCGAACTGGTGCTTTTGGCAGAGTAGACATTTTTACTGTCTTGCCAATGTTTTCACTTAATTTAACCAGTACTGGCAGTGGCTGGGGAACAAAAGGCAGGATATGTCCCTTTGATGGGTAGGTAGATGATTACTCCTCCTAAATCTCAGCTACAAATGCGTTCCAGTGGATGTGCATTTGAATATAAACATCACTGTGTTCTAACTGCAAGGCTCAGTGAGTGGAGTGCCATTAACAGCAGGAGAAATGTCTCTTTTGGAAGATTTTGTTATCTACCTTTTCTCTAATCGCACCACTTCACTGGGAGTTATTGCTCTCCTTCTCATCGTCTATCTAGTTTCTAGTAGTTTCACCTCTCAGGGATTTGGAAAAGAGCCTCCGGGTCCGAAGCCTCTTCCCCTGCTGGGCAACCTGCTGCAGCTGGATCTCAAGAGACTCCACAAATCCCTCTTTGAGGTGAGTTAAACACTCTTCTACCAAAGCAAATGCATTTTGAAACAGGTGTCACAATTTATTTGAGATGAGGTGAAAAGACGTATACTCAATTCATATCAATATTTCAATATCATTCGTTCTTTGGTTATTTTGTTTAAAATACATAACTTCAAAAACTGGTTTAAAACTGGTTTACAACCGTTTACAACAAAACGGTAAAGACAGTTTTGTTTTGTTGTTTACGTGATGTTGTACGGAATATACAATGAATGTCAGAATCTGTGACTGGAAATGCAGCCTTGCGTTAGGCGGAAGCAGAACATGTAGCGGTTATGGCCGCACTTGAACCTCATGTTGACTTTTTGAGAGTGGGAAAAACACTTCAACAACTACCGGCCGATCTCCAACCTTCTGTTCCGCAGTAAGATCCTGGAAAAAGCAGTTGCCATCCAACTCCATCACCATATGTCCAACCATGAGCTCTATGAACCCCTTCAATCTGGATTCAGAGCACACCACAGCACCGAGACCGCCCTCATCAAAATCACAAATGATCTTCTTCTGATCACTGCTGACTCCGGACACACCAGTGAAATAATTCTGCTTGACCTCTCTGCAGTCTTTGACACTATCTCCCATCCCATCCTCCTCAACCGCCTATCTCACCACCTACATCACCGGATCAGCTTTCTCCTGGATCCAGTCATACCTCTTTAACAGAAAACAGTGCATCACACTCTGCAACTCCCCCCAAACCCCTGTCAACCAAGGCGTGCCTCAAGGCTCTGTGCTTGGACCCCTCCTCTTTATCATCTACATGCTCCCTCTTGGTCAGATCACCCACTATCACCCCCCCCCCCCCCCCATCTCCCTGGTCTACTGCCTGCATAAAATCTAAGGATGTCAACAAACATACTCAAGCTCAACAGCAATAAAACAGAGCTCATGGATGCGGCCTCCAAGGCACTACTTTGGGAGGTTGGAGATCTCCTCCTAAATATAGACGGGTACTCCATCTGCCCATCCTCCGAAGTCCGCAACCTTGGCGTCATCCTGGACTCCAACCTTTCCTTCCAGTCCCACATCCGCCTTCTTTCACCTCAGAAATATCTCCAGACTCTGTGGCAGAAACCCTCATTCATGCCTTCGTCACCTCCCGTCTGGATTACTGCCATGGAGTCCTTTCTGGAGTACACACCAAAACCCTGGACAGGCTACAATATTTACAGAACTCTGCCGCCAGGGTTCTCACCCACACCAAGCCCTGGCAAAACATCATCCCAACCCTCATCCACCTCTACTGGCTTCCAATTAACTTCTGCATAAAGTACAAAATCCTCCTTCTCACCTAAGAATCCCTCCATTCCATCGCCCCTCAATACCTCTCTGACCTCCTTGTTCTGTACTCGCCGTCCTGCAAACCTCTGGTCCTCAGAGACTGGCCTGCTCTCCATCTCCCACACCAGACTCTGTACCTTCGGAGACAGAGCGTTCAGCACCACGGCCCCCACTCTCTGGAACGCTCTCCCCACAGTCATTCGAAACGCCTCAGCCTAAGACAATTTAAAAAAAATCATCAAACATCGTAAGAGAATTGTTTTTGTTTTGAAATAACCCATGAACGAACGATACACAGATTCAACACCACCTCTGAATCTATTTTTTTGTTCAAAGCTCTCAGAGAAACATGGGTCTGTGTTTACGGTGTACTTTGGAACCAGTAAAGTGGTGGTCCTGGCCGGTTACAAGACAGTCAAAGAAGCTCTGGTCAGCAACGCAGAAGAATTTGGAGACAGAAGCATCACTCCTATTTTTCAGGATTTAAGTCAAGGCCACGGTTTGTTTACTTTTCAATAAAATATCCAAAATATCCAAATAATATCAATGAGAAGTCAATAGTAAAGCCACAAAAAAACATTTTATGTACTACATTAAATTTTTACTTTGTTTTATGTAGGCAATTCACTGACTAGAATTATATATAATAATATATACATGATACATATTACATTTAACCTGCATGTTGTGTTTAATAGGAATTGTATTTGCAAATGGAGAATCATGGAAAGAGATGAGACGTTTTGCACTCACCACCCTCAGACACTTAGGAATGGGCAAACGAGTCGCTGAGGAAAAAATCTTGGAGGAATGTCAACATTTGGTCCAAATGATTGAAAAGCATGAAGGTATGGAGATAAATACATGACAAGTTGTAATTATATACAAAAATAGCAGATGACGTCAAGGAGGTCTTATCGTAATGCTGAGTGACATTTCCTACAGAGTTTGTTACTTTTTCCATATCAGGACACATCTAAGTGCATTATTGTTCTGAGGAAATTGTAAGTTGTGTTCAAATCCTCACTTTGTCTTCATAATATAATTTTTGTCACATTTACAGGGAAACCATTTGACACAACACACCCGCTGAGTTATGCAGCATCCAACATCATCTCCTCGATTGTGTATGGCAGCAGGTTTGAATACAATGACCCCCGATTCAAAAACATGGTGACAAGAGCGCACGACAACACACATATTGTCGGCTCTGCACCAATCCAGGTGGGTTTCATATTTGCCTTTTAAATTACTCTGGTGAGCAAGCAAGCAATGTTTACTGACTAATGCATGATTTAGGACCAAATTGAAACAGCCCCATTTCTTCTGGTCCAATCTTTCTCTTCTCCTGTTCTCTCATCTATTCTCCTTTCCCTTCATCTTATTAATTAATTAATTTGATTCACCAGCATCTTTTATTTCTTTATAATACTATTTTTCTTTAATATTTTTTATGATTACATATGATATATTACTATACTGTATTGCTATCTTCTCCTCTCCCCTACTCTCCAGTCATCTCTTTTCCTTTTCTCTGTTTTCCTCTCCTTTCGACTTATTCTCACATAACTACTTACAGTCTAGTTTTAAACATTTATAATATATTTGGGATTAGGACAGTGTTTGACATTTGATCGTACCGATCCACAATAGTCCTGCAAAACAGCTTTTGCTGGGATACAGAAGCAGCCTAACCTACTCAGTAGAACCCTAGTAATAATTATGGTCATTTGTTACGTTACATAATGAGACACACAGAACAAAACTCACTATTTAATGAAGACTTTTATTATTCCATGAAATCTTCTTTGGTTACTGATTGTCTTCACTAACCTTTGTTGTTTTCACTGTTACATCACAGCTTTACAACATCTTTCCCAGGCTGTTCGGTTGGATAAAAAACAGGCAGCTGTTCTTAAGAAATATTGAGGTGACTGTCAGTGATGTCAAAGAATTAATCAAAGACCTAAAAGAGACGCTGAACACTCACATCTACAGGGGATTTGTGGACTGTTTTCTGATTCGGAAGCAGAAAGAAGATGTAAGACCAAACACGCTCACATCTTTAATAAAACAAATAAAAAAAACTGTCTAATTTATGCTGATGTGTGAATGTTCTTTCTCTCAGGAATCTTCTGTTATGGACAATCACTACCATGAGAAAAACTTGATATTTACAGTGGCCAACCTGTTTGCAGCTGGGACTGACACCACAGCTACTACACTGACATGGGGTTTACTGTTGATGGCTAAATATCCACATGTACAAGGTAAAGAGAGAGATTCTTTGGCAGCTTCACAGAGGCCTAGTCTTGAATGAATGCAGCAAAGAATACTTATTTGTTAAACCCAGACCAGGTCCAGGAGGAGCTCAGCAGGGTGGTAGGAAGCCGTCAGGTCAGAGTCGAGGACCGGAAGAACCTGCCGTACACTGATGCTGTCATCCATGAGACACAGAGACTGGCCAACATTGCCCCCATGGCCCTTCCTCACAAAACCAGCCGAGACGTCACCTTCCAGGGCTACTTCATCAAAGAGGCTAGTTGCTCACATCTGTTATTTATTGTTGGAAATGTTCATCTACTTCTGAAAAGGTGAAAACGTACTTTTGTTTTTGCCTACAGGGGACGACTGTGTTTCCTCTACTTACTTCTGTCCTGCACGATGAGAGTGAATGGGAGACCCCACACTGTTTCAACCCTTCCCATTTCCTGGATAAGGAGGGTAAATTCATCAGGAGAGACGCCTTCATGCCCTTTTCTGCAGGTACAACACGGTCATCAGGATTGTGTATTTTAAGGATTGCAGAGACATTTTACACAGCATGTTCCATCTTCCTCTTTGAAAATTTCTTGGTTTTGCAGGTCGCAGGGCATGTCTGGGAGAAAGTCTGGCTAAGATGGAGCTCTTCCTCTTCCTAACCTCCCTCCTCCAGCGCTTTCGTTTCACTCCTCCACCTGGAGTCACAGAGGAGGAACTGGACCTGACACCAGTTGTGGGCCTCACCCTCAACCCGTCACCTCATGAGCTTTGTGCCGTCAGTCACCAATAAGGATGAGAGCTGGAGCATGGCATTAGGGAGGGGTAACAGGCTGTGCAGTCAGCAGATGTTCCGTCTTGAAAAATAGCATCATATCTAAAATAGAAAGATGAATATCATACACAGGTGGACACGTTGACTAGCCTTACATTTTTCTCTCTTTAGTTTAAACACTTTGCGTCACTTTTTCCATGCATATGGACTTCACTAGAGTGAGACAACTACATACCTTCGTATTCCTGATTATCGTCAATGGTTAATTATTTTCACAAATGGATTTACTCAGTTTTGAAGATTGTAATTTGTCTATTTTTTTGTATTGCAGAAAATGGCAAATATCACATAATATATGATCCTACTATAGCTCAATACCACATGTACATCTAAAATGACAATAAATTACATTCATATAATTTTTTCATTTTGGTCTTTTTTCCCCCCTTCTAGAGAAATACTTATTAGTTATACGTTACACATTATTCGGCCCGGGTTCCTTCTGTGTGGAGTTTGCATGTTCTCCCCGTGTAAGCGTGGGTTCTCTCCGGGTTCTCCGGCTTCCTCCCACAGTCCAAAGACATGCAGGATGGGGATAGGTTCATTGATGACTCTAAATTGCCCGTAGGTGTGAATGTGAGTGTGAATGGTTGTCTGTCTCTACATGTCAGCCCTGTGATAGACTGGCGTCCTGTCCAGGGTGTACCCTGCCTTCGCCCAATGGTAGCTGGGATCGGCTCCAGCCCCCCCGTGACCCTAAATACAGGATAAGGGGTAGAAGATGGATGGATGGATGGATGGATGGTTACACATTATTTTCTTCAATGTTTTCTGATGAGAAAAAGGAGATTGAGAGTATGTAATAAAGGGGACAATATATAATTGTTCTAAATAAGATTTAGTTCACTCTAAACCCTGATGCTTCTTATGACAACCCAGTATTTTGCACATTGATCCTTTGGAAAGGCTGCAGTTTAATACCAACAGTCTTGGTTTGCTCAGGTTGGTGATCAATCATTGTAGCCCAGTTAATTTTGTCAAGAAGTAAAGTTCTTTGAGCAAAAACTTGATGCTAGACATTAGATAAGATGTTGGGTACGATACAGTAGAATAGAAATGGAGACAAACAGCTTTAGAAGAGCCTACGTAAGCCTACTGGCGTGTATAGCCTATGTGTTAACTTCCTCTCAATTCAAAGTGCTGCTTCACGTCCCGCCATCATGTTCCTGTATTATTTTTGATGTAAAGTAAAACTATTATTGCACTGAACTCAACGGAACCCAGTGAGTTTCATTAACACTGAAAGGAGTCAGGTCTTATTGAGAAATATTTATGCCCTGGAGGACCTGAGAACTTTTTTTCAACTCCTCTGGTTGCAAAAAGAAGTCTGATTGAATGGAAGTTTATGAGAAAATGACCCTACTTCTCACAAACTCACTCTGATATATTTCTCTGGCTGACAGTAAAACTGATGGAGGGAAGGAATACAGTCATATTGTCATGTTTTTCTTCATGGCAATCTGCAAAGCAGAGGAACTTATGTACAAATAAATCATTTACCAATCGAACTGGTGCTTTTGGCAGAGTAGACATTTTTACTGTCTTGCCAATGTTTTCACTTAATTTAACCAGTACTGGCAGTGGCTGGGGAACAAAAGGCAGGATATGTCCCTTTGATGGGTAGGTAGATGATTACTCCTCCTAAATCTCAGCTACAAATGCGTTCCAGTGGATGTGCATTTGAATATAAACATCACTGTGTTCTAACTGCAAGGCTCAGTGAGTGGAGTGCCATTAACAGCAGGAGAAATGTCTCTTTTGGAAGATTTTGTTATCTACCTTTTCTCTAATCGCACCACTTCACTGGGAGTTATTGCTCTCCTTCTCATCGTCTATCTAGTTTCTAGTAGTTTCACCTCTCAGGGATTTGGAAAAGAGCCTCCGGGTCCGAAGCCTCTTCCCCTGCTGGGCAACCTGCTGCAGCTGGATCTCAAGAGACTCCACAAATCCCTCTTTGAGGTGAGTTAAACACTCTTCTACCAAAGCAAATGCATTTTGAAACAGGTGTCACAATTTATTTGAGATGAGGTGAAAAGACGTATACTCAATTCATATCAATATTTCAATATCATTCGTTCTTTGGTTATTTTGTTTAAAATACATAACTTCAAAAACTGGTTTAAAACTGGTTTACAACCGTTTACAACAAAACGGTAAAGACAGTTTTGTTTTGTTGTTTACGTGATGTTGTACGGAATATACAATGAATGTCAGAATCTGTGACTGGAAATGCAGCCTTGCGTTAGGCGGAAGCAGAACATGTAGCGGTTATGGCCGCACTTGAACCTCATGTTGACTTTTTGAGAGTGGGAAAAACACTTCAACAACTACCGGCCGATCTCCAACCTTCTGTTCCGCAGTAAGATCCTGGAAAAAGCAGTTGCCATCCAACTCCATCACCATATGTCCAACCATGAGCTCTATGAACCCCTTCAATCTGGATTCAGAGCACACCACAGCACCGAGACCGCCCTCATCAAAATCACAAATGATCTTCTTCTGATCACTGCTGACTCCGGACACACCAGTGAAATAATTCTGCTTGACCTCTCTGCAGTCTTTGACACTATCTCCCATCCCATCCTCCTCAACCGCCTATCTCACCACCTACATCACCGGATCAGCTTTCTCCTGGATCCAGTCATACCTCTTTAACAGAAAACAGTGCATCACACTCTGCAACTCCCCCCAAACCCCTGTCAACCAAGGCGTGCCTCAAGGCTCTGTGCTTGGACCCCTCCTCTTTATCATCTACATGCTCCCTCTTGGTCAGATCACCCACTACCATGGTCTCAAATTCCACTCATACACCGATGACACACAGCTCCACATCAGCACCAAACCATCCACTCAGCCCCCCCCCCATCTCCCTGGTCTACTGCCTGCATAAAATCTAAGGATGTCAACAAACATACTCAAGCTCAACAGCAATAAAACAGAGCTCATGGATGCGGCCTCCAAGGCACTACTTTGGGAGGTTGGAGATCTCCTCCTAAATATAGACGGGTACTCCATCTGCCCATCCTCCGAAGTCCGCAACCTTGGCGTCATCCTGGACTCCAACCTTTCCTTCCAGTCCCACATCCGCCTTCTTTCACCTCAGAAATATCTCCAGACTCTGTGGCAGAAACCCTCATTCATGCCTTCGTCACCTCCCGTCTGGATTACTGCCATGGAGTCCTTTCTGGAGTACACACCAAAACCCTGGACAGGCTACAATATTTGCAGAACTCTGCCGCCAGGGTTCTCACCCACACCAAGCCCTGGCAAAACATCATCCCAACCCTCATCCACCTCTACTGGCTTCCAATTAACTTCTGCATAAAGTACAAAATCCTCCTTCTCACCTAAGAATCCCTCCATTCCATCGCCCCTCAATACCTCTCTGACCTCCTTGTTCTGTACTCGCCGTCCTGCAAACCTCTGGTCCTCAGAGACTGGCCTGCTCTCCATCTCCCACACCAGACTCTGTACCTTCGGAGACAGAGCGTTCAGCACCACGGCCCCCACTCTCTGGAACGCTCTCCCCACAGTCATTCGAAACGCCTCAGCCTAAGACAATTTAAAAAAAATCATCAAACATCGTAAGAGAATTGTTTTTGTTTTGAAATAACCCATGAACGAACGATACACAGATTCAACACCACCTCTGAATCTATTTTTTTGTTCAAAGCTCTCAGAGAAACATGGGTCTGTGTTTACGGTGTACTTTGGAACCAGTAAAGTGGTGGTCCTGGCCGGTTACAAGACAGTCAAAGAAGCTCTGGTCAGCAACGCAGAAGAATTTGGAGACAGAAGCATCACTCCTATTTTTCAGGATTTAAGTCAAGGCCACGGTTTGTTTACTTTTCAATAAAATATCCAAAATATCCAAATAATATCAATGAGAAGTCAATAGTAAAGCCACAAAAAAACATTTTATGTACTACATTAAATTTTTACTTTGTTTTATGTAGGCAATTCACTGACTAGAATTATATATAATAATATATACATGATACATATTACATTTAACCTGCATGTTGTGTTTAATAGGAATTGTATTTGCAAATGGAGAATCATGGAAAGAGATGAGACGTTTTGCACTCACCACCCTCAGACACTTAGGAATGGGCAAACGAGTCGCTGAGGAAAAAATCTTGGAGGAATGTCAACATTTGGTCCAAATGATTGAAAAGCATGAAGGTATGGAGATAAATACATGACAAGTTGTAATTATATACAAAAATAGCAGATGACGTCAAGGAGGTCTTATCGTAATGCTGAGTGACATTTCCTACAGAGTTTGTTACTTTTTCCATATCAGGACACATCTAAGTGCATTATTGTTCTGAGGAAATTGTAAGTTGTGTTCAAATCCTCACTTTGTCTTCATAATATAATTTTTGTCACATTTACAGGGAAACCATTTGACACAACACACCCGCTGAGTTATGCAGCATCCAACATCATCTCCTCGATTGTGTATGGCAGCAGGTTTGAATACAATGACCCCCGATTCAAAAACATGGTGACAAGAGCGCACGACAACACACATATTGTCGGCTCTGCACCAATCCAGGTGGGTTTCATATTTGCCTTTTAAATTACTCTGGTGAGCAAGCAAGCAATGTTTACTGACTAATGCATGATTTAGGACCAAATTGAAACAGCCCCATTTCTTCTGGTCCAATCTTTCTCTTCTCCTGTTCTCTCATCTATTCTCCTTTCCCTTCATCTTATTAATTAATTCATTTGATTCACCAGCATCTTTTATTTCTTTATAATACTATTTTTCTTTAATATTTTTTATGATTACATATGATATATTACTATACTGTATTGCTATCTTCTCCTCTCCCCTACTCTCCAGTCATCTCTTTTCCTTTTCTCTGTTTTCCTCTCCTTTCGACTTATTCTCACATAACTACTTACAGTCTAGTTTTAAACATTTATAATATATTTGGGATTAGGACAGTGTTTGACATTTGATCGTACCGATCCACAATAGTCCTGCAAAACAGCTTTTGCTGGGATACAGAAGCAGCCTAACCTACTCAGTAGAACCCTAGTAATAATTATGGTCATTTGTTACGTTACATAATGAGACACACAGAACAAAACTCACTATTTAATGAAGACTTTTATTATTCCATGAAATCTTCTTTGGTTACTGATTGTCTTCACTAACCTTTGTTGTTTTCACTGTTACATCACAGCTTTACAACATCTTTCCCAGGCTGTTCGGTTGGATAAAAAACAGGCAGCTGTTCTTAAGAAATATTGAGGTGACTGTCAGTGATGTCAAAGAATTAATCAAAGACCTAAAAGAGACGCTGAACACTCACATCTACAGGGGATTTGTGGACTGTTTTCTGATTCGGAAGCAGAAAGAAGATGTAAGACCAAACACGCTCACATCTTTAATAAAACAAATAAAAAAAACTGTCTAATTTATGCTGATGTGTGAATGTTCTTTCTCTCAGGAATCTTCTGTTATGGACAATCACTACCATGAGAAAAACTTGATATTTACAGTGGCCAACCTGTTTGCAGCTGGGACTGACACCACAGCTACTACACTGACATGGGGTTTACTGTTGATGGCTAAATATCCACATGTACAAGGTAAAGAGAGAGATTCTTTGGCAGCTTCACAGAGGCCTAGTCTTGAATGAATGCAGCAAAGAATACTTATTTGTTAAACCCAGACCAGGTCCAGGAGGAGCTCAGCAGGGTGGTAGGAAGCCGTCAGGTCAGAGTCGAGGACCGGAAGAACCTGCCGTACACTGATGCTGTCATCCATGAGACACAGAGACGGGCCAACATTGCCCCCATGGCCCTTCCTCACAAAACCAGCCGAGACGTCACCTTCCAGGGCTACTTCATCAAAGAGGCTAGTTGCTCACATCTGTTATTTATTGTTGGAAATGTTCATCTACTTCTGAAAAGGTGAAAACGTACTTTTGTTTTTGCCTACAGGGGACGACTGTGTTTCCTCTACTTACTTCTGTCCTGCACGATGAGAGTGAATGGGAGACCCCACACTGTTTCAACCCTTCCCATTTCCTGGATAAGGAGGGTAAATTCATCAGGAGAGACGCCTTCATGCCCTTTTCTGCAGGTACAACACGGTCATCAGGATTGTGTATTTTAAGGATCGCAGAGACATTTTACACAGCATGTTCCATCTTCCTCTTTGCAAATTTCTTGGTTTTGCAGGTCGCAGGGCATGTCTGGGAGAAAGTCTGGCTAAGATGGAGCTCTTCCTCTTCCTAACCTCCCTCCTCCAGCGCTTTCGTTTCACTCCTCCACCTGGAGTCACAGAGGAGGAACTGGACCTGACACCAGTTGTGGGCCTCACCCTCAACCCGTCACCTCATGAGCTTTGTGCCGTCAGTCGCCAATAAGGATGAGAGCTGGAGCATGGCATTAGGGAGGGGTAACAGGCTGTGCAGTCAGCAGATGTTCCGTCTTGAAAAATAGCATCATATCTAAAATAGAAAGATGAATATCATACACAGGTGGACACGTTGACTAGCCTTACATTTTTCTCTCTTTAGTTTAAACACTTTGCGTCACTTTTTCCATGCATATGGACTTCACTAGAGTGAGACAACTACATACCTTCGTATTCCTGATTATCGTCAATGGTTAATTATTTTCACAAATGGATTTACTCAGTTTTGAAGATTGTAATTTGTCTATTTTTTTGTATTGCAGAAAATGGCAAATATCACATAATATATGATCCTACTATAGCTCAATACCACATGTACATCTAAAATGACAATAAATTACATTCATATAATTTTTTCATTTTGGTCTTTTTCCCCCCCTTCTAGAGAAATACTTAATAGTTATACGTTACATATTATTCGGCCCGGGTTCCTTCTGTGTGGAGTTTGCATGTTCTCCCCGTGTAAGCGTGGGTTCTCTCCGGGTTCTCCGGCTTCCTCCCACAGTCCAAAGACATGCAGGATGGGGATAGGTTCATTGATGACTCTAAATTGCCTGTAGGTGTGAATGTGAGTGTGAATGGTTGTTTGTCTCTACATGTCAGCCCTGTGATAGACTGGCGTCCTGTCCAGGTGTACCCTGCCTTCGCCCAATGATAGCTGGGATCGACTCCAGCCCCCCCGTGACCCTAAATACAGGATAAGCGGTAGAAAATGGATGGATGGATGGATGGATGGTTACACATTATTTTCTTCAATGTTTTCTGATGAGAAAAAGGAGATTGAGAGTATGTAATAAAGAGGACAATATAATTGTTCTAAATAAGATTTAGTTCACTCTCAACCCTGATGCTTCTTATGAAAAACCAGTATTTTGCACATTGATCCTTTGGAAAGGCTGCAGTTTAATACCAACAGTCTTGGTTTGCTCAGGTTGGTGATCAATCATTGTAGCCCAGTTAATTTAGTCAAGTAGTAAAGTTCTTTGAGCAAAAACTTGATGCTAGACATTAGATAAGATGTTGGGTACGATACAGTAGAATAGAAATGGAGACAAACAGCTTTAGAAGAGCCTACGTAGGCCTACTGGCGTGTATATAGACTATGTGTTAACTTCCTCTCAATTCAAAGTGCTGCTTCACGTCCCGCCATCATGTTCCTGTATTATTTTTTATGTAAAGTAAAACTATTATTGCACTGAACTCAACGGAACCCAGTGTGTTTCATTAACACTGAAAGGAGTCAGGTCTTATTGAGAAATATTTATGCCCTGGAGGACCTGAGAACTTTTTTCAACTCCTCTGGTTGCAAAAAGAAGTCTGATTGAATGGAAGTTTATGAGAAAATGACCCTACTTCTCACAAACTCACTCTGATATATTTCTCTGGCTGACAGTAAAACTGCGTCTGATGGAGGGAAGGAATACAGTCATATTGTCATGTTTTTCTTCATGGCAATCTGCAAAGCAGAGGAACTTATGTACAAATAAATAATTTACAAATCAAACTGGTGCTTTTGGCAGAGTAGACATTTTTACTGTCTTGCCAATGTTTTCACTTAATTTAATCAGTACTGGCAGTGGCTGGGGTACAAAAGGCAGGATATGTCCCTTTGATGGGTAGGTAGATGATTACTCCTCCTAAATCTCAGCTACAAATGCGTTCCAGTGGATGTGCATTTGAGTATAAACATCACTGTGTTCTAACTGCAAGGCTCAGTGAGTGGAGTGCCATTAACAGCAGGAGAAATGTCTCTTTTGGAAGATTTTGTTATCTACATTTTCTCTAATCCCACCACCTCTCTAGGAGTTGTTGCTCTCCTGCTCGTCATCTATCTAGTTTCTAGTAGTTTCACCTCTCAGGGATTTGGAAAAGAGCCTCCGGGTCCGAAGCCTCTTCCCCTGCTGGGCAACTTGCTGCAGCTGGATCTCAAGAGACTCCACAAATCCCTCTTTCGAGGTGAGTTAAACACTCTTCTACCAAAGCAAATACATTTTGAAACAGGTGTCACAATTTATTTGAGATGAGGTGAAAAGACGTATACTCAATTCATATCAATATTTCAATATCATTCGTTCTTTGGTTATTTTGTTTAAAAAACACAATTTAAAAAACAGGAAATTAAAAAAACAATCAAATGGGCCTCTTTTGTTTTTCTGGTTTACAACTGGTTTACAACTGGTTTACAACAAAACGGAAAGACAGTTTTGTTTTCTTGTTTACATGATGTTGTACGGAATATACAGTGAATGTCAGAATCTGTGACTGGAAATGCAGACTTGCGTTAGGCGGAAGCAGAACATGTAGCGGTTATGGCCGCACTTGAACCTCATGTTGACTTTATTCATGAAATTTTTGAGAGTGGGAAAATCACTTCAACAACTACCGGCCGATCTCCAACCTTCTGTTCCGCAGTAAGATCCTGGAAAAAGCAGTTGCCATCCAACTCCATCACCATATGTCCAACCATGAGCTCTATGAACCCCTTCAATCTGGATTCAGAGCACACCACAGCACCGAGACCGCCCTCATCAAAATCACAAATGATCTTCTTCTGATCACTGCTGACTCCGGACACACCAGTGAAATAATTCTGCTTGACCTCTCTGCAGTCTTTGACACTATCTCCATCCCATCCTCCTCAACCGCCTATCTCACTACCTACATCACCGGATCAGCTTTCTCCTGGATCCAGTCATACCTCTTTAACAGAAAACAGTGTGTCACACTCTGCAACTCCCACTCCCCCCAAGCCCCTGTCAACCAAGGCGTGCCTCAAGACTCTGCACTTGGACCCCCCCCTCTTTATCATCTACATGCTCCATCTTGGTCAGATCACCCACCAACATGGTCTCAAATTCCACTCATACACCGACGACACACAGCTCCACATCAGCACCAAACCATCCACTCAGCCCCCCCCCCCCCCCCCCCCCCCCCATCTCCCTGGTCTACTGCCTGCATAAAATCTAAGGATGTCAACAAACATAATCAAGCTCAACAGCAATAAAACAGAGCTCATGGATGCGGCCTCCAAGGCACTACTTTGAGAGGTTGGAGATCTCCTTAATATACACTCAACAAAAATATAAACGCAACACTTTTGTTTTTGCTCCCATTTTTCATGAGATGGACTTAAATATCTAAAATTCATTCCAGATACACAATATTACCATTTCTCTCAAACATTGTTCACAAATCAGTCTAAATGTGTGATAGTGAGCACTTCTGCTTTGCTGAGATAATCCATCCCACCTCACAGGTGTGCCACATCAAGATGCTGATCTGACATCATGATTAGTGCACAGGTGTGCCTTAGACTGTCCACAATAAAAGGCCACCCTGAAATGTGCATTTTTTTGCTTTATTGGGGGTCTGGGGACTCAGAACCAGTCAGTATCTGGTGTGACCACCATTTGCCTCATGCAGTGCAACACATCTTCTTCGCATAGAGTTTATCAGATTGTCAATTGTGGCCTGTGGAATGTTGGTCCACTCCTCTTCAATGGCTGTGCGAAGTTGCTGGATATTAGTGGGAACTGGTACACGGTGTCGTATACGCCGTCAAGCACATCCCAAACATGCTCAATGGGTGACATGTCCGGTGAGTATGCTGGCCATGCAAGAACTGGGACATTTTCAGCTTCCAAGAATTGTGTACAGATCCTTGCAACATGGGGCCGTGCATTATCTTGCTGAAACATGAGGTGATGTTCATGGATGTATGGCACAACAATGGGCCTCAGGATCTCATCACGGTATCTCTGTGCATTCAAAATGCCATCAATAAAATGCACCTGTGTTCTTCGTCCATAACAGATGCCTTCCCATACCATAACCCCACCACCACCATGGGCCACTCGATCCACAACATTGACATCAGCAAAGCGCTCACCCACACGACGACACACACGCTGTCTGCCGTCTGCCCTGAACAATGTAAACCGAGATTCATCCGTGAAGAGAACACCTCTCCAACGTGCCAGACGCCATCGAATGTGAGCATTTGCCCACTCAAGTCTGTTACGGCGACGAGCTGGAGTCAGGTCAAGACCCCGATGAGGACGACGAGCATGCAGTTGAGCTTCCCTGAGACGGTTTCTGACAGTTTGTGCAGAAATTGTTTGGTTATGCAAACCAATTGTTTCTGCAGCTGTCTGAGTGGCTGGTCTCAGACGATCTTGGAGGTGAACCTGCTGGATGTGGAGGTCCTAGGCTGGTGTGGTTACACGTGGTCTGCGGTTGTGAGGCCGGTTGGATGTACTGCCATATTCTCTGAAACGCCTTTGGAGACGGCTTATGGTGGAGAAATGAACATTCAATGCACGAGCAACAGATCTGGTTGACATTCCTGCTGTCAGCATGCCAATTGCACGCTCCCTCAATGCTTGTGGCATCTGTGGCATTTTGCTGTGAGACAAAACTGCACATTTCAGAGTGGCCTTTTATTGTGGGCAGTATAAGGTACACCTGTGCACTAATCATGATGTCAGATCAGCATCTTGATGTGGCACACCTGTGAGGTGGGATGGATTATCTCAGCAAAGCAGAAGTGCTCACTATCACACATTTAGACTGATTTGTGAACAATGTTTGAGAGAAATGGTAATATTGTGTATCTGGAATGAATTTTAGATCTTTAAGTCCATCTCATGAAAAATGGGAGCAAAAACAAAAGTGTTGCGTTTATATTTTTGTTGAGTGTAGATGGGTACTCCATCTGCCCATTCTCTGAAGTCTGCAACCTTGGCGTCATCCTGGACTCCAACCTTTCCTTCCAGTCCCACATCCGCCTTCTTTCACCTCAGAAATATCTCCAGACTCTGTGGCAGAAACCCTCATTCATGCCTTCGTCACCTCCCATCTGGATTACTGTCATAGAGTCCTTTCTGGAGTACACACCAAAACCCTGGATAGGCTACAATATAAACTCCGCTGCCAGGTATCTCACTAGAGATGCACCAATCCGATACCTGCATCAGATATCGGCTCCGATATTGACTAATTAGCTGGATCAGATATCGGATGAATGAGGCCGATCCAGCATTCCAATCCAGTCATTTCATTTTTATTAATATCATACACAGCAATACAGTTACAGCGATCTAGTCATTTCAATTCTATGTTTGCAACGCTGGTTACGTCATCACGCAGAGCAGCTAGTGATGAGCAAACACAGAGCAACATGGAGCAAGTGCCGGTTAATTAAGCCATTGTTTGTTGGGTTTCAGGCAGCTGCTATGTTTTTATATTACATTTTAAAATATCTGTTTGCAGTGCACTTTACATGG
Organism: Eutrigla gurnardus; assembly: GCF_963514095.1. Classification (NCBI taxonomy): domain Eukaryota; kingdom Metazoa; phylum Chordata; class Actinopteri; order Perciformes; family Triglidae; genus Eutrigla; species Eutrigla gurnardus. The sequence goes on from NC_139931.1 coordinate 9,164,661, forward strand.
TTACAAGTGTTATTTATTTATTTTTGCTGCCAATGTACACTTTGTTATTTGTTAATAAATAATATTGAGTACATTTATATCTGTGGCAATGTCACATGGCAAGGTATACGGTTCATTCATTCAACAGTAGTATCGGATCGGTATCGGGTATCGGCCGATATGGTCAGCCCAGGTATCGGTATCAGATTGGATCGGAAGAAAACTGGATAGGTGCATCTCTAGTTCTCACCCACACCAAGCCCTGGCAACACATCATCCCAACCCTCATCCACCTCTACTGGCTTCCAATTAACTTCTACATAAAGAACAAAATCCTCCTTCCCAGCTAAAAATCCCTCCATTCCTCACCCCTCAATACCTCTCTGACCTCCTTGTACCGTACTCCCGGTTTCGCAAACCTCTGTTCCTCAGAAACTGGCCTGCTCTCCATCCCCCACACCAGACTCTATACCTTTGGAGACAGAGCGTTCAGCACCACAGCCCCCACTCTCTGGAATGCTCTCCCCACAGTCATTCTAAACGCATCCTTAGACAAATTTTAAAAAATCAACGAACACCGTAGGAGAATTGTTTTTGTTTTGAAATAACCCATGGACGAACGATACACAGATTCAACACCATCTCTGAATCTATTTTTTTGTTCAAAGCTCTCAGAGAAACACGGGTCTGTGTTTACGGTGTACTTTGGAACCAGTAAAGTGGTGGTCCTGGCCGGTTACAAGACAGTCAAAGAAGCTCTGGTCAGCTACGCAGAAGAATTTGGAGACCGAAGCATCACTCCTATTTTTCATGATTTAAATCAAGGCAACGGTGTGTTTATTTTTCAATACAATATCCAATAATATCAATGAGAAGTCATAGCAATAGTAAAGCCACAAAAAACGTTTTATGTACTACAAAAAATTTCTACTTTGTTTTATGTAGGCGATTCACTGACTAGAATTATATCTAAAAATCTATACATGATAGTTCATATTACATTTAACCTGCATGTTGTGTTTAATAGGAATTATATTTGCAAATGGAGAATCATGAAAAGAGATGAGACGTTTTGCACTCACCACCCTCAGAGACTTTGGAATGGGCAAACGAGTCACTGACGAAAAAATCTTGGAGGAATGTCAACATTTGGTCCAAATGATTGAAAAGCATGAAGGTATGGAGATAAATACATGACAAGGTGTTCTGATATACGAAAATAGCAGATGACGTCAAGGAGGTCTTATCGTAATGCTGAGTGACATTTCTTCCAAATAGTTTATTTTCCAATTCAGGTTACATCTTATTGTGCTCAGAAAATGATAAGTTGTGTTCAAGTGCTCCATATTTTAATGTTTTTGTTGCCACTTTCATGGTGAGGTTTGCTTTGATATTAAGTTTGCTCTTAAGTCTTAATAATATAATTTTTGTCACATTTTACAGGGAAACCATTTGACACAGCACACCCGCTGAGTTATGCAGCATCCAACATCATCTCATCCATTGTGTATGGCAGCAGGTTTGAATACAATGACCCCCGATTCACAAACATGGTGACAAGAGCGCACGACACCATACACGTTGTCGGCTCTGCACCAATCCAGGTGGGTTTTATATTTGCCTTTTAAATTACTCTGGTGAGCAAGCAAGCAATGTTTACTGACAAATGCATGATTCAGGCCCAATTTGAAACAGCCCCATTTCTTCTGGTCTAATCTTTCTCTTCTCCTGTTCTCTCCAGTCACCTATCCTCCTTTCCCTTCTTCTTATTAATTAATTCATTTGATTCACCAGCATCTTTTAATAGTTTATAATATTATTTGTCTTACATATTTTTTATTATTACATTGATCTATTACTATAGTGTATTGCTATCTTCTCCTCTACCCTACTCTCCAGTCATCTCTTCTCTTTTTCTCTATTTTCCTCTCCTTTCGACTTATTCTCACATAACTACTTACAGTCTAGTTTTACATATTTATAATATATTTGGGATTAGACAGGACAATGTTTGACATTTAATTGTACCGATCCACAATAGTCCTGCAAAACAGCTTCTGGTCATTTGTAACATGAAATAATGAGACACACAGCACAAATCTCACTGTAAAATGAAGACTTTTATTATTCCATGAAATCTTCTTTGGTTGCTGATTGTCTTCACTAACCTTTGTTGTTTTCACTGTTACATCACAGCTCTACAACATCTTTCCCAGGCTGTTCAGTTGGATAAAAAACAGGCAGCTGTTCTTAAAAAATGTTGAGGATGCTGTCAGAGATATCAAAGAATTAATCAAAGACCTAAAAGAGACGCTGAACACTCACATCTACAGGGGATTTGTGGACTGTTTTCTGATTCGGAAGCAGAAAGAAGATGTAAGACCAAACACGTTTACATCTTTATTAAAACAAATTCGAATAAAAAACAGTCTAATTTATGCTGATGTGTGGACGTTCTTTCTCTTAGGACTCTTCTGTTATGGACAATCACTACCATGAGAAAAACTTGATATTTACAGTGGCCAACCTGTTTGCAGCTGGGACTGACACCACAGCTACACTGACATGGGGTTTACTGTTTATGGCTAAATATCCACATGTACAAGGTAAAGAGAGAGATTCTTTGGCAGCTTCACAGAGGCCAAGGATTAGTCTTGTTTAAATGAATGCAGCAAATAATACTTATTTGTTAAACCCAGACCAGGTCCAGGAGGAGCTCAGCAGGGTGGTAGGAAGCCGTCAGGTCAGAGTTGAGGACCGGAAGAACCTGCCGTACACTGATGCTGTCATCCATGAGACACAGAGACTGGCCAACATTGTCCCCATGGCCATTCCTCACAAAACCAGCCGAGACGTCACCTTCCAGGGCTACTTCATCAAAGAGGCTAGTTGTTCACATCTGTTATTTATTATTGGAAATGTTCATCTACTTCTGAAAAGGTGAAAATGTACTTTTATTTTTGCCTACAGGGGACGACTGTGTTTCCTCTACTTACTTCTGTCCTGCACGATGAGAGTGAATGGGAGACCCCACACTGTTTCAACCCTTCCCACTTCCTGGATAAGGAGGGTAAATTCATCAGGAGAGACGCCTTCATGCCCTTTTCTGCAGGTACAACACGGTCATCAGGATTTTGTTAACTAGGGACAACGGATGTATTTGTATACAATTGACCCTTCGCCTCCTAACAGACTGGCAAATCATTGCATAGCTTGAACCAGATTTCAGGTCATGTTATGGACTTTGAGCTAGTCACGGTTAAAACGTTGCATAATAGTGATGCTTGTTACGCAGATGTACATTTCTAAAACCTGTGGAGCTAACAGCAGAGTAGGTTGGCTAATCCTTAACCAGTGCTAGCACTTCTATGCTACGCTAGCTACTGGAGGTGTACTGAATGCTAACACATGCTGCTTTTGCTTTTTAATGATTGTAACAGTGAAAAAACACAGGAACAGTGTTTTACTTTGTTTAATTCCTTCTGTCTCGTCAGCCAGCTGATGTGGTGGTATATTTTTCCACTATGATCTGCAGGCTTTAGATTCTATCGTCATCTTTTTAACCTGCTGTTGAATCAGTCTGATGTCTAGTATTTCCTATATTTTAGACCCTTTGACTCCATGGTAAGTCTGGCAGGTTAACCGAGTAGCAGCAGGGTTAGCAGACTTGGCAAAGGTTTCATTCTGAAGACGTGACCCACTCTTGGTTCTTGCAGGTCGTAGGGTGTGTCTTGGAGAGAGTTTGGCCAGAATGGAGCTCTTCCTCTTCCTCGCCTCACTCCTCCAGCGCTTCCGTTTCACGCCTCCACCGGAGTTGCAGAGGATGAACTGGATCTGAATCCAGTGGTGGGCTTCACCCTCAGCCCCCCACCTCATGAGCTGTGTGCCGTCAGTCGCCAATGAAGAAAAGAGCTGTATCATTGTAGTTTTTATGCCATGACAGAATAGTCAGTATAAGCTGCTATGTGTCAACAAACCAAAAGAATAGCGCAGAAATGATACATGATACAAATAATGAAATAGTTTTAATTTTCATTTGTGGAAAGGCTCACTAGATGACACACAAAAAATGTAGAACATGAGGATGACGCATTCCAGTACCTATAGTATTACACTATTTAATATCATGCCAGAAAGTACGTCCCAATACATAGAATGCCAAATGCATTTTCCCAAAAATACCAAGATGTCCTCCTGCATCTGGTCACACTTTGCCTTTTTAAAACCAGCATGTTTTCTGGCTATTCTGACCCACAATCCTCTGCACAACAGCAAGAGGTTCAAATGCAATGTACCTGTAAGGCCTGCAACAGTATGGACTAAAAGTATAAAAGGAGCGATTTGGAATTCAGCCATTGATTAACTTCACTGAGGCATCTGCTGGGAGGGTGTCATAGCAGCCTACATGGGTGAGAGTTACAATTCTGCCACAATTTAAAATATATTTAATGAAAAATACATAAATAAGCCTTCTATTTGAAAATGTTGTTCTATAGATCTGCCGCCATCAATTGACCCAAAAGGTTCTGTCAGGTTGAGCGCCAGCAGCTCCAGGTTCACTGCACATCTGCCCATAGCTCAAGACTGTATCCCTGTGTCAATAGCCTATAGTTGTGAGGCAGCGGCCATCTTTGGACTACACCTTTTTTTGACAGGAACAACTTTCCCCACAATTTAAAATGTGAATCGATATTGAGGAGCAGTGAAGTTGGATTGTATGGCCTTTGATAAAACATTCAGAATAATAATGTTCATAATGATTTAAGTCTCACATAGAGGTTCAGTTTGGACTTTGTTGACGTCACTCAGCTCAGTGTTGAATACATTTTAACTATATTAACTTCTTATTCTGTTTACATACCTATGGACTGGGTCTTGCAATCAATTTAGCAGTTGGACATCCGCCAAAGCGAATAAAGATTCTCGCGGCTATAATAGAGGACATTTTACTGTCTCAGGTCTCATAAAAGACAAGAACATTCTTTCTCACTTTGTTAAAAGTGTGGCTGTCATGGAAAACATTTCTCTGTTCTATCCCAGTACAACCTCTCTACTGGGTGCTGTTTGTATCCTACTTGTCTTGTATGTACTTTTCTCCAACTCTGACTGTCAAAGAAAGAAGCCTCCGGGACCCAGACCACTGCCGGTGTTTGGCAATTTGCTGCAGCTGGATCTTAAGTCATTGCACAATACGCTGTGCGAGGTAAGCAAGTGACATGGAAAACTAAATTAACTATATACTGTTTATGCACTTCCATTCAAAAGTGTGGAATCACCTTTTATTTTGATGCTATTGTAACATAGTTTAAACGGTATAAAACCAGTATTTTTGTCCCCAAACTAATTTTCCAGTCAAGCAAAGTGTAAGTCACCCTAGATCATTATTGACTGACTTTCTAAATATTATGTTCATCTTATATTCCCTAAATATTTTGGAAATTAAAGAGGCACATTCTGAATTTCTACAGTCATTAAAATATACTATGAGATTTGATCGTTTTTGACTTAAAACTATGCAATTTAAAGTAATTTTGGACCACTATTATTAATACAGAGAACTCCCAAAAGCTTAAAGACAAAACTTGCTCTAAATCCAGATCAAAATTTTGCAGGACACAAAAACATTTAAATGATAATGTGATTACATAACTGTTTTGAAATGGTTAATATATGTTATTGCTTTAATGTGATATGGTCTGCTTTTTTGTGTCATAGCTTTCCAAGAAATATGGATCAGTGTTTACAATATATTTGGGACCCCAGAAATTTGTAGTCCTGGCAGGATACAAGACAGTGAAGCAGGCTCTGGTCAACTATGCTGTGGAGTTTGGAGAGAGACTGGTCACTCCGATATAGGCAGTGACATAAGTGGTCCACATAGTAGGTATAAGAAGCAGAAGCAGATCTTTGTGACAATCACTCACACAACAAGTTAATCAAAGCTATAATCATCTCATTCAATGAGTATGTTGATATAACACTTAACTGTCTACTGCCACAATAGCTAAGTTGTGCTTTGAGTGCAAAGGTTCTTCCAGAGGTTGTGATGTTGCAAATGATCTGCAATGCAAATGTGTTTAGAAAACCTACAAAAGAATAATGCAAATAAATCTTATTTACTCATTTGTAAATGCACAATTTATGCCTCTGCAAATAGCAAGCTATTAGTGCCTTCACTCATTCAACTCTTGCAGTGTGCAGTGCAGTTACTCTTGCTATAAAACCCTTGCTAAAAATTTTCAACAAAATTCCAATGACGCAAATTACATTTTGATACATGTCTACTTGATTTCACTGCAGGTAAAGGAATTCTATTTGCCAATGGAGAATTATGGAAAGAAATGAGGCGTTTTACTCTGAGCAACCTGAGAGACTTTGGGATGGGCAAAAAAGCAGCAGAGGAGAAAATCGTTGAGGAGACTCAGTATCTGATCGAAGTGTTTGAAAGACATGAAGGTAACTCTTCTCCCGTATTACGTCTTCAGAAGGATACTATACTGTTTGTTGTTTTACACGATACACTTTTTGTTTGTTTTAGGTAAACCCTTCACTTCTACCCAGTCAATAAACTATGCAGTCTCCAACATTATCAGTTCAATTATCTATGGCAGCAGATTTGATTACAGTGATCCAGAATTTAGACGCATGGTAGACCGGGCCAATGACACCCTTCGACTCTCAGGCTCTCCTTCAGTACAGGTACGCCTTTTGCCTTTCACTAAATAAACCAAAAGATGAATGAATGAATTACAGCCTCATGGGCCATTCGATAGACGTTATATTGTTCTTTAATATTATACAGGTTAAATGTGTGTTATTCTCTGTTTATCTACAACAGTTGTATAACATGTTCCCCTGGATGTGTGGATGGGTGAGGAACAGGAAGCGTCTCAGGCAGAACGTTGCTGAAAACAAAGAACACATGAGGCCGCTGATCGGACGTTTACAAGAAACTTTGAATCCTCAAATGTGCAGAGGATTTGTGGACGCCTTTCTCGCCCACAAACAGAAGCTAGAGGTGCTCAAGTCTAGTGTAATATCATAATCCATTTTTTAATCTCTAATTGTTCATTTCTGTTCTTTTTATTAAATATTGATTTACAGGACTATACCAGTCTAATTCTGACATCTCTCAATTAGCAGGGATCCCCCGTCTCCAACACATCTTGTGTGCATCAGTGTTTAGTAGAGCTCACCCTAACTGTTTCCTTTAATGCTTGACATGAATTCATAACACCATTCCATTTCTATGAAATAAATTAATAGCTAGAAGATGAAAACTAGTTAGAGCTTCAATCTAAACACATTTCCCTTCTTCATAAGGATTCAGGAATTACGGACTCGTACTACAAAACGGAGCACCTTGTGTCAACCGTTGCCAACGTCTTTTCTGCTGGTACTGATACGACAGCAACTACACTGAGATGGGCTATGTTGCTCATGGCCAAATATCCTCATGTACAAGGTGATTACACACTTGTTTTCTTGCTTTAAGATTATTATTTGCTAGATAGTATTGTGAAAGATAGTCAGGAGGGGGCGCGGGGCGGGGGTTTGATGGATTCACATGTGCAGTTTTTGGATTTCATGAATGGATAAAAGAAACTTAGACAACGCTGCACAGGACTTTTCTGAGTGTAGCTCCTTACTTTGTGTTACTCATGTGTTGCTTTGGAAATGTTCTGTATTCCCCACGGACCTGGATACAATATGTTGCAACAGTCATAGTCATTAGTCATTTGTTCTAATTCAATTCAATTCAATTTTATTTATTTATATGGCACCATTCATGCAGGTAAATGCAACACAAAGTGCCGTACAGAAAATACAAATTTAGAAAATAAGAACAAAACAACAACAACAATAAAAACAACAACAACAGAAAGAAAGACCCGACCCCCCACCCGGAACACACTCGCACACTCACACTAACATGCACGCAACTCGGCACACCACACACACACACACACACCCCCACGCACTGCATTGGCCAAAACTGTAGAGACATGGCTCGGCACTGAGACATCGGTGAGTGAAAGGCCATCCACACCATGAGGGACTCTGGTTCCCGTCAGTCGACGGTAAAAGAGATAAAATAATGTAAAATAGAACAAGATAGCAGTAATAAAATAAATAGCAAAAACTAGATAAAAAAGCTAAATAGCTAAATAGGATAGAATAAAATCAGTATAAACTACTAAAATAAGCAAACTTAAAATAATAGATTAAAACTTGGGGAATAAAATAGCAGACTTAAAATAATAGAAAGTTAATTAATTAAAAGCCAGACTAAAAAGATGAGTCTTGAGCCGTTTTTTAAAAACATCAACATTCTCTGCGGCCCTGAGGTTCTGCGGCAGGCTGTTCCACAGTCGGGGACCATAATAACTAAAAGCCGCCTCCCCCGTGTGTTTTCAATCTGACTTGTGGAACGGTTAAAAGGCCGGTGGACTAATAAATCCAGTTGCAGTAAAATGCCTGCCCACTAGGGAGCAGTATTGACCATGTCTTTATGGACCTTGCTTTGTGCACTGGTGCACAGTCATGTTAGAACAGGAAGGGGCCATCCCTAAACTGTTCCCACAAAGGGAGCATGGAATTGTCCCACATCTCTTGGTTCCTTTCACTCGAACTAAGGGGCCAAGCCCAGCTCCTGAAAAGCAACCCCACACCATAATCCCCCCTTCTCTACACTGTTCTTGAGCGTATCTGAAGGCCACATGAAGTTTGGAGGTCTGTAGAGACTGACTCTGCAGAAAGTTGGCGACCTCTCTGCACTGTGCCTCAGCATCCGCTGAACCTGCTCCATCATTTTAGAGAGATGAGAGCGACCCATTCTTTCACAAATGTTTGTAGAAACAGTCTGCATGCCTAGGTGCTTGCTTTTATATACTGTGGCCATGGAAGTGGAACACCTGATTTCAATTATTTGGATGGTTGAGTGAATACTTTTGGCAATATAGTGTATCTTGTTTATGCAAAATCCTGTGACATAGCAATTGCAATGTGTTGGGGAATGTGTTCATTATTGTTACCTGTTTCTGACAGTTTGTGAGAGGCAGATATCTTACTCTTTTTATTTTCCAGACCAGGTCCAGGCAGAGCTGAGCAGGGTGGTTGGAAGCCGTCAGGTCAAGACAGAGGACAGGATGAACCTGCCCTACTGTGACGCTGTCATCCATGAGACACAGAGACTGGCAAATATCCTTCCCAGCTCTATTCCTCACACCACCAGCACGGATGTGACCTTTCAGGGCTATTTTATAAGAGAGGTAAAAATCCAACTAATCAAGTCATGTAAAATAATTGAAGACGATGCAACCGTATGCTTGATTGTTGAAAGATATGAAGTTTGTACTGCTCTTTATATCATTGGTAATTATTAATGAAGTGTCTTCCTCAAGGGAACCCCTGTGTTTCCTCTTTTGACATCTGTCCTGTGGGATGAAAGTGAATGGGAGAGCCCACGCACCTTCAACCCTGCCCATTTCTTGGACAAGGATGGGAAGTTTGTCAAGAGAGATGCCTTCATGCCTTTCTCTGCAGGTTAGCAAACTCAAAGAACACTCCTTGTCCATTCCAACTGAAGTTTTTCCGATTATCTGAAGCTTGGTCTCTCCCAGGTCGCAGGGCGTGTCTGGGAGAAAGTCTGGCTAGGATGGAGCTCTTCCTGTTCTTCACCTCCCTCCTGCAGCGCTTCCGTTTCACTCCTCCACCTGGAGTCACAGAGGAGGAACTGGACCTGACTCCAGCTGTAGGCTTCACCCTCAACCCGTCACCTCATGAGCTTTGTGCGGTCAGTCGAGAGGGATTTCAAAATTAATACTTCAGCATTGTTGGACACTTTTGCACAGTGGAAAGCTTCTGAGATTCCAATATCATTCAAAAAGTAACACTACTGTCCACTTTTAAACCAGCTGATTATTATTATTATATTATTATAATTATTTTTAAATGTTTTTCTTCAAATGATGTGATCTGGCAGGGTTTGTGTATCAGCAAGGGATTATTAGTTGAGAAATGACCACTATGTCACAATGGGCTAACTTAAAGCTGCACCAATTAAACTACTAGAAGTTATTTGCTAAACGTAGCCAAAACATTTAAAAGGGAACTAAATTCCAAATTGAGAATGTATGTTTAATTGAGGGATCGCCTCCAAACGGTTCTCAACATTACGATGGCTATGCAATGATTTAATGGAAATACAGCTTATTGTCACTGAGTTCAAAAGATAGATAGGAAAGAGTAGACAAGGTCACGGGCAAACAAGAAGAGAGTGTCTGTCACTGATTAAGTGCTGGTGCACACTTTACCCGAATAAAGGAGGCAATCAGGTTTTATGTCAGATTATAAGTTTAAGGTTGTTGTGGCATTGCACTACTGAAATCGGTACTTTGGACACTCGAGTGATCCTTACTGCACAATGGTGCCACCTGGTTGAATGACTGATGATTTGATGCTTATGTTATTTGACATATCACGGCTTTGTGCTTTACTACACAATAACTACAAACCTAACAATTGTTGATTGTGACACATAAATTATGTATACTGTATGTAGGTTCCTTAATCCTGTCTCACAGCCAACCTCTGGTCTGAAATGTGCATTCTCTCTACTGGCCATCAGGGGGCAACTCCTCTGGTTGCAAAAAGAAGTCTGATTGAATGGAAGTCTATGAGAAAATGACCCTACTTCTCACTTGATGTATCATTATAGTAAACATAATAAACATGTTACTGTTCATGTTAAATAATTAAACAGGATGCATATGTCAAAGATGGAGCTCTTCCTGTTCTTAACCTCCCTCCTGCCACCTGCAGCACTCTCGATTCACTCACTCTGATATATTACTCTGGCTGTCTGATGGAGGGAAGGAATACAGTCATATTGTCATGTTTTTCTTTGTGACAGTCTGCAAAGCAGAGGAACTTATGTACACATAAATCATTAACAAATCGAACTGGTGCTTTTGGCAGAGTGGACATTTTTACTGTCTTGCCAATGTTTTCACTTTATTTATTCAGTGCAGGCTGGGGTACAATATGTCCCTTTGAGTGCCAGTGGATGTGCATTTGAGTATAAACATCACTGTGTTTTTCACTGCAAGGCTCAGTGAGTGGAGTGCCATTAACAGCAGGAGAAATGTTTCTTTTGGAGGATTTTGTTGTCTACATTTTCTCTAATCCCACCACTTCTCTGGGAGTTGTTGCTCTCCTGCTGGTCGTCTATCTAGTTTCTAGTAGTTTCACCTCCCAGGGATTTGGAAAAGAGCCTCCGGGTCCGAAGCCTCTTCCCCTGCTGGGCAACTTGCTGCAGCTGGATCTCAAGAGACTCCACGAATCCCTCTTTGAGGTGAGTTAAACACTCTTCTACCAAAGCAAATGCATTTTGTAACAATTTATTGAAGTCTACACTCTCTGAATCTACATTTTTTATTTTTTAAAGCTTTCAAAGAAACATGGGTCTGTGTTTACGGTGTACTTTGCAACCAGTAAAGTGGTGGTGCTGGCCGGTTACAAGACAGTCAAAGAAGCTCTGGTCAGCTACGCAGAAGAATTTGGGAACAGAGACGTCACTCCTATTTTTCATGATGCACATAATGGTCAAGGTAGGTCATGGTATCAACCTTTACATAACTTTTTAAGTACAGTGTATTTTTTTGTTAGCATCAACCAAATATCAATGAGCAATCATAGTAAGACCACACACACCAGTATATTTGTCATTTGTTTGATAATACACTGTTTTAAACACATTTTTTAAATGTCTACTTTGTTCATATTACATTTAACCTGCATGTTGTGTTTAATAGGAATTGTATTTTCAAATGGAGAATCATGGAAAGAGATGAGACGTTTTGCACTCACCACCCTCAGAGACTTTGGAATGGGCAAACGAGTCGCTGAGGAAAAAATCTTGGAGGAATGTCAACATTTGGTCCAAATGATTGAAAAGCATGAAGGTATGGAGATAAATACATGACAAGGTGTTCTGATATACGAAAATAGCAGATGACATCAAAGTGGTGTTATCGTAATGCTGAGTGACATTTCCTCCACAGAGTTTATTTTTTCAGTATCAGGACAAGTCTTAGTGCATTATTGTTCTGAGAAAATTATAAGTTGAGTTCAAATCCTCACCCATATTTTAATGTTTTTAGTTGCCGCTGATTTGCCACTCATTTGCTCTGAAGTCTTAATAAGATCATTATTTGTCACATTTACAGGGAAACCATTTGATACAGGACACCCACTAAATTGTGCAGCATCCAACATCATCTCCGCGATTGTGTATGGCAGCAGGTTTGAATACAATGACCCCCGATTCAAAGACCTGATGACAAGAACGCAAAACAACACACGAATTTTTGGCTCTGTACAAATCCAGGTACACTTCATGTTTGCTTTTTAAATTACATAGTATTGTAAGGATTAGACAAAGATCAATTATTTCTTTACACAATAGACTGGGGGGGATTTTGGGCAAATTTTAAGTTACACAAAAAGAAAGTGCTCGTCAGACTGAAAAAATAGGGAAATGCAGCTATTTGACTATTATTTAACTGTTTTAAATAACTGATCAAATGTGTCTCAATGCAAAATATACATAATGACCACAGCACAAATCTCACTGTTTAATGAAGACTATATTATTCCATGAAATTTTCTTTGGTTGTTGATTGTTTTCACTAACCTTTGTTGTGTTCACTGTTGCGTCACAGCTCTACAACATCTTTCCCAGGCTGTTCAGTTGGATAAAAAACAGGCAGCTCATATTAAAAAATATTGAGGTGACTGTCAGTAATGTCAAAGAATTAATCAAAGACCTAAAAGAGACGCTGGACACTCACATCTGCAGGGGATTTGTGGACTGTTTTCTGATTCGGAAGCAGAAAGAAGATGTAAGACCAAACACGTTTACATCTTTAATCAAACCAAAAATAACATATTTTGTGTGAATGTTCTTTTTCCTAGGAGTCTTCTGTTATGGACCATCACTACCATGAGAAAAACCTTATATTTACAGTAATCAACCTGTTTGCAGCTGGGACTGACACCACAGCGACTACACTGAAATGGGGTTTACTGTTGATGGCTAAATATCCACATGTACAAGGTAAAGAGAGAGAGAGAGAGAGAGAGAGAGAGAGAGGGGGGGGGGAGAGAGAGAGAGAGAGAGAGAGAGAGAGATGGGGCTTGTTGGTGTGCATTTATGTTTTCATTAAAGAATATTTTGCTTGTATGTAGAGCTGGAATGAAGAGGAAATGTCCAGCTAAAGTGGTATATTTATGAGCATCAGCTTCTTAGCATGCTAACCTAATTTGGTAACTTGGTAAACATTATATACCTGCTCTACATTATGTAGCCTTGCCATTGTGAACATGTTAGCACAATGTTGCGTTGCATAGCATCAGGTATAACCGTATAAATGATGAATGCAGCAAAGAATATTTATTTGTTAAACCCAGACCAGGTCCAGGAGGAGCTCAGCAGGGTGGTAGGAAGCCGTCAGGTCAGAGTCGAGGACCGGAAGAACCTGCCGTACACTGATGCTGTCATCCATGAGACACAGAGACTGGCCAACATTGCCCCCATTGCCATTCCTCACAAAACCAGCCGAGACGTCACCTTCCAGGGCTACTTCATCAAAGAGGCTAGTTGCTCACATCTGTTATTTATTGTTGGAAATGTTCAGCTACTTCTGAAAAGGTGAAAACGTACTTTTATTTTTGCCTACAGGGGACGACTGTGTTTCCTCTTCTTGCTTCTGTCCTGCACGATGAGAGTGAATGGGAGACCCCACACTGTTTCAACCCTTCCCACTTCCTGGATAAGGAGGGTAAATTCATCAGGAGAGACGCCTTCATGCCCTTTTCTGCAGGTACAACACCGTCATCAGGATTTTGTATTTTATGGATTGCAGAGACATTTTACACGGCATGGTCCATCTCTTTGCAAATCTCTTGGTTTTGCAGGTCGCAGGGCGTGTCTGGGAGAAAGTATGGCTAAGATGGAGCTCTTCCTCTTCCTAACCTCCCTCCTCCAGCGCTTTCGTTTCACTCCTCCACCTGGAGTCACAGAGGAGGAACTGGACCTGACACCAGTTGTGAGCTTAGCTCTCGACCCGCAGCCTCATGAGCTTTGTGCTGTCAGTCGCCAATAAGGAAGAGAGCTGGAGCATGGCATTAGGGAGGGGTAACATGCTGTGCAGCTCTTATGTACAAATAAATCATTTACAAATCGAACTGGTGCTTTTGGCAGAGTAGACATTTTTACTGTCTTGCCAATGTTTTCACTTAATTTAATCAGTACTGGCAGTGGCTGGGGTACAAAAGGCAGGATATGTCCCTTTGATGGGTATCACTGTGTTCTAACTGCAAGGCTCAGTGCCATTAACAGCAGGAGAAATGTCTCTTTTGGAGGATTTTGTTGTCTACATTTTCTCTAATCCCACCACTTCTCTGGGAGTTGTTGCTCTCCTGCTCGTCATCTATCTAGTTTCTTGTAGTTTCACCTCTCAGGGATTTGGAAAAGAGCCTCCGGGTCCGAAGCCTCTTCCCCTGCTGGGCAACTTGCTGCAGCTGGATCTCAAGAGACTTCACAAATCCCTCTTTGAGCTGAGTTAAACACTCTTCTACCAAAGCAAATGCATTTTGAAACAGGTGTCACAATTTATTTGAGATGAGGTGAAAAGACGTATACTCAATTCATATCAATATTTCAATATCATTCGTTCTTTGGTTATTTTGTTTAAAAAACACAATTTCAAAAACAGGAAATTAAAAAAACAATCAAATGGGCCTCTTTTGTTTTTCTGGTTTACAACTGGTTTACAACTGGTTTACAACAAAACGGAAAGACAGTTTTGTTTTCTTGTTTACAGATGTTGTACGGAATATACAGTGAATGTCAGAATCTGTGACTGGAAATGCAGACTTGCGTTAGGCGGAAGCAGAACATGTAGCGGTTATGGCCGCACTTGAACCTCATGTTGACTTTATTCATGAAATTTTTGAGAGTGGGAATAACACTTCAACAACTACCGGCCGATCTCCAACCTTCTGTTCCGCAGTAAGATCCTGGAAAAAGCAGTTGCCATCCGACTCCATCACCAAATGTCCAACCATGAGCTCTATGAACCCACACCACAGCACCGAGACCGCCCTCATCAAAATCACAAATGATCTTCTTCTGATCACTGCTGACTCCGGGCACACCAGTGAAATAATTCTGCTTGACCTCTCTGCAGTCTTTGACACTATCTCCCATCCCATCCTCCTCAACCGCCTATCTCACCACCTACATCACCGGATCAGCTTTCTCCTGGATCCAGTCATACCTCTTTATCAGAAAACAGTGCATCACACTCTGCAACTCCCACTCCCCCCAAGCCCCTGTCAACCAAGGCGTGCCTCAAGGCTCTGTGCTTGGACCCCTCCTCTTTATCATCTACATGCTCCCTCTTGGTCAGATCACCCATCAACATGGTCTCAAATTCCACTCATACACCGATGACACACAGCTCCACATCAGCACCAAACCATCCACTCAGCCCCCCCCCCATCTCCCTGGTCTACTGCCTGCATAAAATCTAAGGATGTCAACAAACATACTCAAGCTCAACAGCAATAAAACAGAGGTCATGGATGCGGCCTCCAAGGCACTACTTTGGGAGGTTGGAGATCTCCTCCTAAATATAGACGGGTACTCCATCTGCCCATCCTCCGAAGTCCGCAACCTTTGCGTCATCCTGGACTCCAACCTTTCCTTCCAGTCCCACATCCGCCTTCTTTCACCTCAGAAATATCTCCAGTGTCTAACTGTGGCAGAAACCCTCATTCATGCCTTCGTCACCTCCCGTCTGGATTACTGCCATGGAGTCCTTTCTGGAGTACACACCAAAACCCTGGACAGGCTACAATATGTACAGAACTCTGCCGCCAGGGTTCTCACCCACACCAAGCCCTGGCAAAACATCATCCCAACCCTCATCCACCTCTACTGGCTTCCAATTAACTTCTGCATAAAGTACAAAATCCTCCTTCTCACCTAAGAATCCCTCCATTCCATCGCCCCTCAATACCTCTCTGACCTCCTTGTTCTGTACTCCCCGTCTTGCAAACCTCTGGTCCTCAGAGACTGGCCTGCTCTCCATCTCCCACACCAGACTCTTTACCTTCGGAGACAGAGCGTTCAGCACCACGGCCCCCACTCTCTGGAACGCTCTCCCCACAGTCATTCGAAACGCCTTAGCCTAAGACAATTTAAAAAAAATCATCGAACATCGTAAGAGAATTGTTTTTGTTTTGAAATAACCCATGAACGAACGATACACAGATTCAACACCACCTCTGAATCTATTTTTTTGTTCAAAGCTCTCAGAGAAACATGGGTCTGTGTTTACGGTGTACTTTGGAACCAGTAAAGTGGTGGTCCTCGCTGGTTACAAGACAGTCAAAGAAGCTCTGGTCAGCAACGCAGAAGAATTTGGAGACAGAAGCATCACTCCTATTTTTCAGGATTTAAGTCAAGGCCACGGTTTGTTTACTTTTCAATACAATATCCAAAATATCCAAATAATATCAATGAGAAGTCAATAGTAAAGCCACAAAAAAACATTTTATGTACTACATTAAATTTTTACTTTGTTTTATGTAGGCGATTCACTGACTAGAATTATATATAATAATCTATACATGATACATATTACATTTAACCTGCATGTTGTGTTTAATAGGAATTATATTTGCAAATGGAGAATCATGGAAAGAGACGAGACGTTTTGCACTCACCGACCCTCAGAGACTTTGGAATGGGCAAACGAGTCACTGAGGAAAAAATCTTGGAGGAATGTCAACATTTGGTCCAAATGATTAAAAAGCATGAAGTTATGGAGATAAATACATGACAAGTTGTAATGATATACGAAAATAGCAGATGACGTCAAAGTGGTGTTATCGTAATGCTGAGTGACATTTCCTACAGAGTTTCTTACTTTTTCCATATCAGGACACATCTAAGTGCATTATTGTTCTGAGGAAATTATAAGTTGTGTTCAAATCCTCACTTTGTCTTAATAATATAATTTTTGTCACATTTACAGGGAAACCACATGACACAGCACACCCGCTGAGTTATGCAGCATCCAACATCATCTCCTCGATTGTGTATGGCAGCAGGTTTGAATACAATGACCCCCGATTCAAAAACACGGTGAAAAGAGCGCACGACAACATGCATATTGTCGGCTCTGCACCAATCCAGGTGGGTTTCATATTTGCCTTTTAAATTACTCTGGTGAGCAAGCAAGCAATGTTTACTGACAAATGCATGATTTAGGACCAAATTGAAACAGCCCCATTTCTTCTGGTCTAATCTTTCTCCTCTCCTGTTCTCTTCAGTCAGCTATTCTCCTTCCCTTCTTCTTATTAATGAATTCATTTGATTCACCAGCATCTCTTATTTCTTTATAATACTATTTTTCTTTAATATTTTTTATTATTACATATGATATATTACTATACTGTATTGCTATCTTCTCCTCTCCCCTACACTCCAGTCATCTCTTCTCCTTTTCTTTGTTTTCCTCTCCTTTCAACGTACTCTAACATAACTACTTACAGTCTAGTTTTACACATTTGCAATATATTTGGGATTAGGACAGTGTTTGACATTTGATCGTACCGATCCACAATAGTCCTGCAAAACAGCTTCTGCTGGGATACAGAAGCAGCCTAACCTACTCAGTAGAACTCCTAGTAATAATTATGGTCATTTGTTACGTTACATAATGAGACACACAGAACAAATCTCACTATTTAATGAAGACTTTTATTATTCCATGAAATCTTCTTTGGTTGTTGATTGTCTTCACTAACCTTTGTTGATTTCACTGTTACATCACAGCTTTACAACATCTTTCCCAGGCTGTTCAGTTGGATAAAAAACAGGCAGCTGTTCCTAAGAAATATTGAGGATGCTGTCAGTGATATCAAAGAATTAATCAAAGACCTAAAAGAGACGCTGAACACTCACATCTACAGGGGATTTGTGGACTGTTTTCTGATTCGGAAGCAGAAAGAAGATGTAAGACCAAACACGTTTACATCTTTATTAAAACAAATTAAAATAAAAAAAATAAAAAAACATTCTAATTTATGCTGATGTTTGAATGTTCTTTCTCTTAGGACTCTTCTGTTATGGACAATCACTACCACGAGAAAAACCTTATATTTACAGTGACCAACCTGTTTGCAGCTGGGACTGACACCACAGCGACTACACTGACATGGGGTTTACTGTTTATGGCTAAATATCCACATGTACAAGGTAAAGAGAGAGATTCTTTGGCAGCTTCACAGAGGCCAAGGATTAGTCTTGTTTAAATGAATGCAGCAAAGAATACTTATTTGTTAAACCCAGACCAGGTCCAGGAGGAGCTCAGCAGGGTGGTAGGAAGCCGTCAGGTCAGAGTCGAGGACAGGAAGAACCTGCCGTACACTGATGCTGTCATCCATGAGACACAGAGACTGGCCAACATTGTCCCAATGGCCGTTCCTCACAAAACCAGCCGAGACGTCACCTTCCAGGGCTACTTCATCAAAGAGGCTAGTTGCTCACATCTGTGGCAACATGGCATTAGGGAGGGGTAACATGCTGTGCAGCCAGCAGATGTTCCGTCTTGAAAAATAGCATCATATCTAAAATAGAAAGATGAATATCATACACAGGTGGACACGGTGACTAGCCTTACATTTTTCTCTCTTTAGTTTAAACACTTTGCATCACTTTTTCCATGCATATGGACTTCACTAGAGTGAGACAACTACATACCTTCGTATTCCTGATTATCGTCAATGGTTAATTATTTTCACAAATGGATGTACTCAGTTTTGAAGATTGTAATTTGTCTTTTTTTTTGTATTGCAGAAAATGGCAAATATCACACAATATATGATCCTACTATAGCTCAATTCCACATGTACATCTAAAATGACAATAAATTACATTCATATAATTTTTTCATTTTGGTCTTTTTTCCCCCCTTCTAGAGAAATACTTATTAGTTATACGTTACACATTATTCGGCCCGGGTTCCTTCTGTGTGGAGTTTGCATGTTCTCCCCGTGTAAGCGTGGGTTCTCTCCGGCTTCCTCCCACAGTCCAAAGACATGCAGGATGGGGATAGGTTCATTGATGACTCTAAATTGCCCGTAGGTGTGAATGTGAGTGTGAATGGTTGTCTGTCTCTACATGTCAGCCCTGTGATAGACTGGCGTCCTGTCCAGGGTGTACCCTGCCTTCGCCCAATGGGAGCTGGGATCGGCTCCAGCCCCCCCGTGACCCTAAATACAGGATAAGGGGTAGAAGATGGATGGATGGATGGATGGTTACACATTATTTTCTTCAATGTTTTCTGATGAGAAAAAGGAGATTGAGAGTATGTAATAAAGGGGACAATATATAATTGTTCTAAATAAGATTTAGTTCACTCTAAACCCTGATGCTTCTTATGACAACCCAGTATTTTGCACATTGATCCTTTGGAAAGGCTGCAGTTTAATACCAACAGTCTTGGTTTGCTCAGGTTGGTGATCAATCATTGTAGCCCAGTTAATTTTGTCAAGAAGTAAAGTTCTTTGAGCAAAAACTTGATGCTAGACATTAGATAAGATGTTGGGTACGATACAGTAGAATAGAAATGGAGACAAACAGCTTTAGAAGAGCCTACGTAAGCCTACTGGCATGTATAGCCTATGTGTTAACTTCCTCTCAATTCAAAGTGCTGCTTCACGTCCCGCCATCATGTTCCTGTATTATTTTTGATGTAAAGTAAAACTATTATTGCACTGAACTCAACGGAACCCAGTGAGTTTCATTAACACTGAAAGGAGTCAGGTCTTATTGAGAAATATTTATGCCCTGGAGGACCTGAGAACTTTTTTTCAACTCCTCTGGTTGCAAAAAGAAGTCTGATTGAATGGAAGTTTATGAGAAAATGACCCTACTTCTCACAAACTCACTCTGATATATTTCTCTGGCTGACAGTAAAACTGATGGAGGGAAGGAATACAGTCATATTGTCATGTTTTTCTTCATGGCAATCTGCAAAGCAGAGGAACTTATGTACAAATAAATCATTTACCAATCGAACTGGTGCTTTTGGCAGAGTAGACATTTTTACTGTCTTGCCAATGTTTTCACTTAATTTAACCAGTACTGGCAGTGGCTGGGGAACAAAAGGCAGGATATGTCCCTTTGATGGGTAGGTAGATGATTACTCCTCCTAAATCTCAGCTACAAATGCGTTCCAGTGGATGTGCATTTGAATATAAACATCACTGTGTTCTAACTGCAAGGCTCAGTGAGTGGAGTGCCATTAACAGCAGGAGAAATGTCTCTTTTGGAAGATTTTGTTATCTACCTTTTCTCTAATCGCACCACTTCACTGGGAGTTATTGCTCTCCTTCTCATCGTCTATCTAGTTTCTAGTAGTTTCACCTCTCAGGGATTTGGAAAAGAGCCTCCGGGTCCGAAGCCTCTTCCCCTGCTGGGCAACCTGCTGCAGCTGGATCTCAAGAGACTCCACAAATCCCTCTTTGAGGTGAGTTAAACACTCTTCTACCAAAGCAAATGCATTTTGAAACAGGTGTCACAATTTATTTGAGATGAGGTGAAAAGACGTATACTCAATTCATATCAATATTTCAATATCATTCGTTCTTTGGTTATTTTGTTTAAAATACATAACTTCAAAAACTGGTTTAAAACTGGTTTACAACCGTTTACAACAAAACGGTAAAGACAGTTTTGTTTTGTTGTTTACGTGATGTTGTACGGAATATACAATGAATGTCAGAATCTGTGACTGGAAATGCAGCCTTGCGTTAGGCGGAAGCAGAACATGTAGCGGTTATGGCCGCACTTGAACCTCATGTTGACTTTTTGAGAGTGGGAAAAACACTTCAACAACTACCGGCCGATCTCCAACCTTCTGTTCCGCAGTAAGATCCTGGAAAAAGCAGTTGCCATCCAACTCCATCACCATATGTCCAACCATGAGCTCTATGAACCCCTTCAATCTGGATTCAGAGCACACCACAGCACCGAGACCGCCCTCATCAAAATCACAAATGATCTTCTTCTGATCACTGCTGACTCCGGACACACCAGTGAAATAATTCTGCTTGACCTCTCTGCAGTCTTTGACACTATCTCCCATCCCATCCTCCTCAACCGCCTATCTCACCACCTACATCACCGGATCAGCTTTCTCCTGGATCCAGTCATACCTCTTTAACAGAAAACAGTGCATCACACTCTGCAACTCCCCCCAAACCCCTGTCAACCAAGGCGTGCCTCAAGGCTCTGTGCTTGGACCCCTCCTCTTTATCATCTACATGCTCCCTCTTGGTCAGATCACCCACTACCATGGTCTCAAATTCCACTCATACACCGATGACACACAGCTCCACATCAGCACCAAACCATCCACTCAGCCCCCCCCCCCCCCCCCCCCCCATCTCCCTGGTCTACTGCCTGCATAAAATCTAAGGATGTCAACAAACATACTCAAGCTCAACAGCAATAAAACAGAGCTCATGGATGCGGCCTCCAAGGCACTACTTTGGGAGGTTGGAGATCTCCTCCTAAATATAGACGGGTACTCCATCTGCCCATCCTCCGAAGTCCGCAACCTTGGCGTCATCCTGGACTCCAACCTTTCCTTCCAGTCCCACATCCGCCTTCTTTCACCTCAGAAATATCTCCAGACTCTGTGGCAGAAACCCTCATTCATGCCTTCGTCACCTCCCGTCTGGATTACTGCCATGGAGTCCTTTCTGGAGTACACACCAAAACCCTGGACAGGCTACAATATTTGCAGAACTCTGCCGCCAGGGTTCTCACCCACACCAAGCCCTGGCAAAACATCATCCCAACCCTCATCCACCTCTACTGGCTTCCAATTAACTTCTGCATAAAGTACAAAATCCTCCTTCTCACCTAAGAATCCCTCCATTCCATCGCCCCTCAATACCTCTCTGACCTCCTTGTTCTGTACTCGCCGTCCTGCAAACCTCTGGTCCTCAGAGACTGGCCTGCTCTCCATCTCCCACACCAGACTCTGTACCTTCGGAGACAGAGCGTTCAGCACCACAGCCCCCACTCTCTGGAACGCTCTCCCCACAGTCATTCGAAACGCCTCAGCCTAAGACAATTTAAAAAAAATCATCAAACATCGTAAGAGAATTGTTTTTGTTTTGAAATAACCCATGAACGAACGATACACAGATTCAACACCACCTCTGAATCTATTTTTTTGTTCAAAGCTCTCAGAGAAACATGGGTCTGTGTTTACGGTGTACTTTGGAACCAGTAAAGTGGTGGTCCTGGCCGGTTACAAGACAGTCAAAGAAGCTCTGGTCAGCAACGCAGAAGAATTTGGAGACAGAAGCATCACTCCTATTTTTCAGGATTTAAGTCAAGGCCACGGTTTGTTTACTTTTCAATAAAATATCCAAAATATCCAAATAATATCAATGAGAAGTCAATAGTAAAGCCACAAAAAAACATTTTATGTACTACATTAAATTTTTACTTTGTTTTATGTAGGCAATTCACTGACTAGAATTATATATAATAATATATACATGATACATATTACATTTAACCTGCATGTTGTGTTTAATAGGAATTGTATTTGCAAATGGAGAATCATGGAAAGAGATGAGACGTTTTGCACTCACCACCCTCAGACACTTAGGAATGGGCAAACGAGTCGCTGAGGAAAAAATCTTGGAGGAATGTCAACATTTGGTCCAAATGATTGAAAAGCATGAAGGTATGGAGATAAATACATGACAAGTTGTAATTATATACAAAAATAGCAGATGACGTCAAGGAGGTCTTATCGTAATGCTGAGTGACATTTCCTACAGAGTTTGTTACTTTTTCCATATCAGGACACATCTAAGTGCATTATTGTTCTGAGGAAATTGTAAGTTGTGTTCAAATCCTCACTTTGTCTTCATAATATAATTTTTGTCACATTTACAGGGAAACCATTTGACACAACACACCCGCTGAGTTATGCAGCATCCAACATCATCTCCTCGATTGTGTATGGCAGCAGGTTTGAATACAATGACCCCCGATTCAAAAACATGGTGACAAGAGCGCACGACAACACACATATTGTCGGCTCTGCACCAATCCAGGTGGGTTTCATATTTGCCTTTTAAATTACTCTGGTGAGCAAGCAAGCAATGTTTACTGACTAATGCATGATTTAGGACCAAATTGAAACAGCCCCATTTCTTCTGGTCCAATCTTTCTCTTCTCCTGTTCTCTCATCTATTCTCCTTTCCCTTCATCTTATTAATTAATTCATTTGATTCACCAGCATCTTTTATTTCTTTATAATACTATTTTTCTTTAATATTTTTTATGATTACATATGATATATTACTATACTGTATTGCTATCTTCTCCTCTCCCCTACTCTCCAGTCATCTCTTTTCCTTTTCTCTGTTTTCCTCTCCTTTCGACTTATTCTCACATAACTACTTACAGTCTAGTTTTAAACATTTATAATATATTTGGGATTAGGACAGTGTTTGACATTTGATCGTACCGATCCACAATAGTCCTGCAAAACAGCTTTTGCTGGGATACAGAAGCAGCCTAACCTACTCAGTAGAACCCTAGTAATAATTATGGTCATTTGTTACGTTACATAATGAGACACACAGAACAAAACTCACTATTTAATGAAGACTTTTATTATTCCATGAAATCTTCTTTGGTTACTGATTGTCTTCACTAACCTTTGTTGTTTTCACTGTTACATCACAGCTTTACAACATCTTTCCCAGGCTGTTCGGTTGGATAAAAAACAGGCAGCTGTTCTTAAGAAATATTGAGGTGACTGTCAGTGATGTCAAAGAATTAATCAAAGACCTAAAAGAGACGCTGAACACTCACATCTACAGGGGATTTGTGGACTGTTTTCTGATTCGGAAGCAGAAAGAAGATGTAAGACCAAACACGCTCACATCTTTAATAAAACAAATAAAAAAAACTGTCTAATTTATGCTGATGTGTGAATGTTCTTTCTCTCAGGAATCTTCTGTTATGGACAATCACTACCATGAGAAAAACTTGATATTTACAGTGGCCAACCTGTTTGCAGCTGGGACTGACACCACAGCTACTACACTGACATGGGGTTTACTGTTGATGGCTAAATATCCACATGTACAAGGTAAAGAGAGAGATTCTTTGGCAGCTTCACAGAGGCCTAGTCTTGAATGAATGCAGCAAAGAATACTTATTTGTTAAACCCAGACCAGGTCCAGGAGGAGCTCAGCAGGGTGGTAGGAAGCCGTCAGGTCAGAGTCGAGGACCGGAAGAACCTGCCGTACACTGATGCTGTCATCCATGAGACACAGAGACTGGCCAACATTGCCCCCATGGCCCTTCCTCACAAAACCAGCCGAGACGTCACCTTCCAGGGCTACTTCATCAAAGAGGCTAGTTGCTCACATCTGTTATTTATTGTTGGAAATGTTCATCTACTTCTGAAAAGGTGAAAACGTACTTTTGTTTTTGCCTACAGGGGACGACTGTGTTTCCTCTACTTACTTCTGTCCTGCACGATGAGAGTGTATGGGAGACCCCACACTGTTTCAACCCTTCCCATTTCCTGGATAAGGAGGGTAAATTCATCAGGAGAGACGCCTTCATGCCCTTTTCTGCAGGTACAACACGGTCATCAGGATTGTGTATTTTAAGGATCGCAGAGACATTTTACACAGCATGTTCCATCTTCCTCTTTGCAAATTTCTTGGTTTTGCAGGTCGCAGGGCATGTCTGGGAGAAAGTCTGGCTAAGATGGAGCTCTTCCTCTTCCTAACCTCCCTCCTCCAGCGCTTTCGTTTCACTCCTCCACCTGGAGTCACAGAGGAGGAACTGGACCTGACACCAGTTGTGGGCCTCACCCTCAACCCGTCACCTCATGAGCTTTGTGCCGTCAGTCGCCAATAAGGATGAGAGCTGGAGCATGGCATTAGGGAGGGGTAACAGGCTGTGCAGTCAGCAGATGTTCCGTCTTGAAAAATAGCATCATATCTAAAATAGAAAGATGAATATCATACACAGGTGGACACGTTGACTAGCCTTACATTTTTCTCTCTTTAGTTTAAACACTTTGCGTCACTTTTTCCATGCATATGGACTTCACTAGAGTGAGACAACTACATACCTTCGTATTCCTGATTATCGTCAATGGTTAATTATTTTCACAAATGGATTTACTCAGTTTTGAAGATTGTAATTTGTCTATTTTTTTGTATTGCAGAAAATGGCAAATATCACATAATATATGATCCTACTATAGCTCAATACCACATGTACATCTAAAATGACAATAAATTACATTCATATAATTTTTTCATTTTGGTCTTTTTCCCCCCCTTCTAGAGAAATACTTAATAGTTATACGTTACATATTATTCGGCCCGGGTTCCTTCTGTGTGGAGTTTGCATGTTCTCCCCGTGTAAGCGTGGGTTCTCTCCGGGTTCTCCGGCTTCCTCCCACAGTCCAAAGACATGCAGGATGGGGATAGGTTCATTGATGACTCTAAATTGCCCGTAGGTGTGAATGTGAGTGTGAATGGTTGTCTGTCTCTACATGTCAGCCCTGTGATAGACTGGCGTCCTGTCCAGGGTGTACCCTGCCTTCGCCCAATGGTAGCTGGGATCGGCTCCAGCCCCCCCGTGACCCTAAATACAGGATAAGGGGTAGAAGATGGATGGATGGATGGATGGTTACACATTATTTTCTTCAATGTTTTCTGATGAGAAAAAGGAGATTGAGAGTATGTAATAAAGGGGACAATATATAATTGTTCTAAATAAGATTTAGTTCACTCTCAACCCTGATGCTTCTTATGACAACCCAGTATTTTGCACATTGATCCTTTGGAAAGGCTGCAGTTTAATACCAACAGTCTTGGTTTGCTCAGGTTGGTGATCAATCATTGTAGCCCAGTTAATTCTGTCAAGAAGTAAAGTTCTTTGAGCAAAAACTTGATGCTAGACATTAGATAAGATGTTGGGTACGATACAGTAGAATAGAAATGGAGACAAACAGCTTTAGAAGAGCCTACGTAAGCCTACTGGCGTGTATAGCCTATGTGTTAACTTCCTCTCAATTCAAAGTGCTGCTTCACGTCCCGCCATCATGTTCCTGTATTATTTTTGATGTAAAGTAAAACTATTATTGCACTGAACTCAACGGAACCCAGTGAGTTTCATTAACACTGAAAGGAGTCAGGTCTTATTGAGAAATATTTATGCCCTGGAGGACCTGAGAACTTTTTTTCAACTCCTCTGGTTGCAAAAAGAAGTCTGATTGAATGGAAGTTTATGAGAAAATTACCCTACTTCTCACAAACTCACTCTGATATATTTCTCTGGCTGACAGTAAAACTGATGGAGGGAAGGAATACAGTCATATTGTCATGTTTTTCTTCATGGCAATCTGCAAAGCAGAGGAACTTATGTACAAATAAATCATTTACCAATCGAACTGGTGCTTTTGGCAGAGTAGACATTTTTACTGTCTTGCCAATGTTTTCACTTAATTTAACCAGTACTGGCAGTGGCTGGGGAACAAAAGGCAGGATATGTCCCTTTGATGGGTAGGTAGATGATTACTCCTCCTAAATCTCAGCTACAAATGCGTTCCAGTGGATGTGCATTTGAATATAAACATCACTGTGTTCTAACTGCAAGGCTCAGTGAGTGGAGTGCCATTAACAGCAGGAGAAATGTCTCTTTTGGAAGATTTTGTTATCTACCTTTTCTCTAATCGCACCACTTCACTGGGAGTTATTGCTCTCCTTCTCATCGTCTATCTAGTTTCTAGTAGTTTCACCTCTCAGGGATTTGGAAAAGAGCCTCCGGGTCCGAAGCCTCTTCCCCTGCTGGGCAACCTGCTGCAGCTGGATCTCAAGAGACTCCACAAATCCCTCTTTGAGGTGAGTTAAACACTCTTCTACCAAAGCAAATGCATTTTGAAACAGGTGTCACAATTTATTTGAGATGAGGTGAAAAGACGTATACTCAATTCATATCAATATTTCAATATCATTCGTTCTTTGGTTATTTTGTTTAAAATACATAACTTCAAAAACTGGTTTAAAACTGGTTTACAACCGTTTACAACAAAACGGTAAAGACAGTTTTGTTTTGTTGTTTACGTGATGTTGTACGGAATATACAATGAATGTCAGAATCTGTGACTGGAAATGCAGCCTTGCGTTAGGCGGAAGCAGAACATGTAGCGGTTATGGCCGCACTTGAACCTCATGTTGACTTTTTGAGAGTGGGAAAAACACTTCAACAACTACCGGCCGATCTCCAACCTTCTGTTCCGCAGTAAGATCCTGGAAAAAGCAGTTGCCATCCAACTCCATCACCATATGTCCAACCATGAGCTCTATGAACCCCTTCAATCTGGATTCAGAGCACACCACAGCACCGAGACCGCCCTCATCAAAATCACAAATGATCTTCTTCTGATCACTGCTGACTCCGGACACACCAGTGAAATAATTCTGCTTGACCTCTCTGCAGTCTTTGACACTATCTCCCATCCCATCCTCCTCAACCGCCTATCTCACCACCTACATCACCGGATCAGCTTTCTCCTGGATCCAGTCATACCTCTTTAACAGAAAACAGTGCATCACACTCTGCAACTCCCCCCAAACCCCTGTCAACCAAGGCGTGCCTCAAGGCTCTGTGCTTGGACCCCTCCTCTTTATCATCTACATGCTCCCTCTTGGTCAGATCACCCACTACCATGGTCTCAAATTCCACTCATACACCGATGACACACAGCTCCACATCAGCACCAAACCATCCACTCAGCCCCCCCCCCCCATCTCCCTGGTCTACTGCCTGCATAAAATCTAAGGATGTCAACAAACATACTCAAGCTCAACAGCAATAAAACAGAGCTCATGGATGCGGCCTCCAAGGCACTACTTTGGGAGGTTGGAGATCTCCTCCTAAATATAGACGGGTACTCCATCTGCCCATCCTCCGAAGTCCGCAACCTTGGCGTCATCCTGGACTCCAACCTTTCCTTCCAGTCCCACATCCGCCTTCTTTCACCTCAGAAATATCTCCAGACTCTGTGGCAGAAACCCTCATTCATGCCTTCGTCACCTCCCGTCTGGATTACTGCCATGGAGTCCTTTCTGGAGTACACACCAAAACCCTGGACAGGCTACAATATTTACAGAACTCTGCCGCCAGGGTTCTCACCCACACCAAGCCCTGGCAAAACATCATCCCAACCCTCATCCACCTCTACTGGCTTCCAATTAACTTCTGCATAAAGTACAAAATCCTCCTTCTCACCTAAGAATCCCTCCATTCCATCGCCCCTCAATACCTCTCTGACCTCCTTGTTCTGTACTCGCCGTCCTGCAAACCTCTGGTCCTCAGAGACTGGCCTGCTCTCCATCTCCCACACCAGACTCTGTACCTTCGGAGACAGAGCGTTCAGCACCACGGCCCCCACTCTCTGGAACGCTCTCCCCACAGTCATTCGAAACGCCTCAGCCTAAGACAATTTTAAAAAAATCATCAAACATCGTAAGAGAATTGTTTTTGTTTTGAAATAACCCATGAACGAACGATACACAGATTCAACACCACCTCTGAATCTATTTTTTTGTTCAAAGCTCTCAGAGAAACATGGGTCTGTGTTTACGGTGTACTTTGGAACCAGTAAAGTGGTGGTCCTGGCCGGTTACAAGACAGTCAAAGAAGCTCTGGTCAGCTACGCAGAAGAATTTGGAGACAGAAGCATCACTCCTATTTTTCAGGATTTAAGTCAAGGCCACGGTTTGTTTACTTTTCAATAAAATATCCAAAATATCCAAATAATATCAATGAGAAGTCAATAGTAAAGCCACAAAAAAACATTTTATGTACTACATTAAATTTTTACTTTGTTTTATGTAGGCAATTCACTGACTAGAATTATATATAATAATATATACATGATACATATTACATTTAACCTGCATGTTGTGTTTAATAGGAATTGTATTTGCAAATGGAGAATCATGGAAAGAGATGAGACGTTTTGCACTCACCACCCTCAGACACTTAGGAATGGGCAAACGAGTCGCTGAGGAAAAAATCTTGGAGGAATGTCAACATTTGGTCCAAATGATTGAAAAGCATGAAGGTATGGAGATAAATACATGACAAGTTGTAATTATATACAAAAATAGCAGATGACGTCAAGGAGGTCTTATCGTAATGCTGAGTGACATTTCCTACAGAGTTTGTTACTTTTTCCATATCAGGACACATCTAAGTGCATTATTGTTCTGAGGAAATTATAAGTTGTGTTCAAATCCTCACTTTGTCTTAATAATATAATTTTTGTCACATTTACAGGGAAACCATTTGACACAACACACCCGCTGAGTTATGCAGCATCCAACATCATCTCCTCGATTGTGTATGGCAGCAGGTTTGAATACAATGACCCCCGATTCAAAAACACGGTGAAAAGAGCGCACGACAACATGCATATTGCCGGCTCTGCACCAATCCAGGTGGGTTTCATATTTGCCTTTTAAATTACTCTGGTGAGCAAGCAAGCAATGTTTACTGACAAATGCATGATTTAGGACCAAATTGAAACAGCCCCATTTCTTCTGGTCTAATCTTTCTCCTCTCCTGTTCTCTTCAGTCAGCTATTCTCCTTCCCTTCTTCTTATTAATGAATTAATTTGATTCACCAGCATCTTTTATTTCTTTATAATACTATTTTTCTTTAATATTTTTTATTATTACATATGATATATTACTATACTGTATTGCTATCTTCTCCTCTCCCCTACTCTCCAGTCATCTCTTCTCCTTTTCTTTGTTTTCCTCTCCTTTCAACGTACTCTAACATAACTACTTACAGTCTAGTTTTACACATTTGCAATATATTTGGGATTAGGACTGTGTTTGACATTTGATCGTACCAATCCACAATAGTCCTGCAAAACAGCTTCTGCTGGGATACAGAAGCAGCCTAACCTACTCAGTAGAACTCCTAGTAATAATTATGGTCATTTGTTACGTTACATAATGAGACACACAGAACAAATCTCACTGTTTAATGAAGACTTTTATTATTCCATGAAATGTTCTTTGGTTGCTGATTGTCTTCACTAACCTTTGTTGTTTTCACTGTTACATCACAGCTTTACAACATCTTTCCCAGGCTGTTCAGTTGGATAAAAAACAGGCAGCTGGTGTTAAAAAATGCTGAGAAAACTGTCAGTGATGTCAAAGAATTAATCAAAGACCTAAAAGAGACGCTGGACACTCACATCTACAGGGGATTTGTGGAATGTTTTCTGATTCGGAAGCAGAAAGAAGATGTAAGACCAAACACGTTTACATCTTTATTAAAACAAATTAAAATAAAAAAAATAAAAAACAGTCTAATTTATGCTGATGTTTGAATGTTCTTTCTCTTAGGACTCTTCTGTTATGGACAATCACTACCATGAGAAAAACCTTATATTTACAGTAATCAACCTGTTTGCAGCTGGGACTGACACCACAGCTACTACACTGACATGGGGTTTACTGTTTATGGCTAAATATCCACATGTACAAGGTAAAGAGAGAGATTCTTTGGCAGCTTCACAGAGGCCTAGTCTTGTTTAAATGAATGCAGCAAAGAATACGTATTTGTTAAACCCAGACCAGGTCCAGGAGGAGCTCAGCAGGGTGGTAGGAAGCCGTCAGGTCAGAGTCAAGGACCGGAAGAACCTGCCGTACACTGATGCTGTCATCCATGAGACACAGAGACTGGCCAACATTGTCCCCATGGCCATTCCTCACAAAACCAGCCGAGACGTCACCTTCCAGGGCTACTTCATCAAAGAGGCTAGTTGCTCACATCTGTTATTTATTGTTGGAAATGTTCAACTACTTCTGAAAAGGTGAAAACGTACTTTTATTTTTGCCTACAGGGGACGACTGTGTTTCCTCTTCTTGCTTCTGTCCTGCACGATGAGAGTGAATGGGAGACCCCACACTGTTTCAACCCTTCCCACTTCCTGGATAAGGAGGGTAAATTCATCAGGAGAGACGCCTTCATGCCCTTTTCTGCAGGTACAACACCGTCATCAGGATTTTGTATTTTGGGATTGCAGAGACATTTTACACAGCATGGTCCATCTACCTCTTTGCATCTTTTGGTTTTGCAGGTCGCAGGGCGTGTCTGGGAGAAAGTATGGCTAAGATGGAGCTCTTCCTCTTCCTAACCTCCCTTCTCCAGCGCTTTCGTTTCACTCCTCCACCTGGAGTCAGAGAGGAGGAACTGGACCTGACACCAGTTGTGGGCCTCACCCTCAACCCGTCACCTCATGAGCTTTGTGCCATCAGTCGCCAATGAGGAAGAGAGCAGAAGCATGGCATTAGGGAGCCTTCATATACCTGCTTTTAGTCAATGATTGATTCTTTTTACAAATGGATGTACTCAGTTTTGAAGATTGTAATTGGTCATTTTTTTGTATTGCAGAAAATGGCAAATATCACATAATGATCATATGATCCTACTATAGATAAATACCACATGTGCATCTAAAATGACAATAAACTACATTCATATCATTTTTGCATTTTAGTCTGTTTTTTCACCTTCTAGAGAAATACACAGACAATCTTTTATTCAATGTTCTCTGATGGGAAAATACGTATAATATTCTTTCTAAATATGATTTGATCAGTTCATTCTCAACCCATCACTTCTTATGACAACCCAGTATTTTTCACATTGATCCTTTGGATAGGCTGCAGTTTAATACCAATAGTCTTGGTTTGCTCAGGTTTGTGATCAATCATTGTAGCCCAGTTAATTTGGTCAAGAAGTAAAGAAAAAGATAACTCTGTTTGTGAGATATTAAGAAAAGGCTGTTGAAGATCAAAGTATCGAATAAATGGGAAAAGAATGCATGGCAGGGATTGACCAAGAAACAAAAACTTAGAGACCCTAGATAAGATGTTGGGTACGATATAGTAGTGTAGGAATGGAGACAAACAGCTTTAGAGGAGGTCGGCCTTCTGGCGTGTATAAATATATGTTTACTTCCTCTGAATTCAATGTGCTGCTTCATGTGCAGCCATCAGGTTCCTGTATTATTTTGATGTAAATATTAAGATGTTGATATTATTGAGATTATTGAGAAATAAGAATGTCTCGGGGGACATGAAAACTTCTTTTAGCTAAGCTGAAGGTTTTTTGGCTGGTTTAGCAGTAAGGGCCTAAAATATAACAATTTCTTCGTGATTTAATTGCAATAAATGGATAAAACGGTTGCCAAATTAACTAAATAATGACGAATATTATTATTTTAATATAAAAAGTCATAGTTTCGTAGGTCCCTTCAATGCGTCCTCTTGCATTTTGCCTTATGAAAACCAGCATTGCTTTTCTGGCAGATTCATTCCTGTGAATCATTATTGAGGAGGATTAAATTTGGAGTTTGTATTTTGGCCTTTGTTAAAAAGTTACAATACCTGGCCCCAACGCTGCCACACTAATGTCACATCGTGTTTCAGTTTGGGACTTTGTATTTTTCATCGTTAACTTAATATGAACTTCTTTCTCTGTTTGCAAACCTTCGTATTGGGTCTTGCCATCACATCGCAGTTGGACATCAGTCAAAGATAATACAAATGATCAGCTTTAACAGAGGACAAAGCAACAGAGGAGAAAATTGTTGAGGAGACCCTTCACTTATATCAATGGTCTCCAACATTATCTGTTCAATTAGATAATCAAAGCTGATGAGACGTTTACAACAAACTTTGAAACATCAAATGTGCAGAGGATTTATGGACGCCTTTCTGGCCCAAAAACAGAAGCTAGAGGTGTTCAAGTCTAGTGTCTAGTTTAAATCTATAATTATTCATTTATGTTTATTGTCATGGAATAAATATATTATCTTTTTATCACCAGAGAAGCTGAAAACGAAGAGCACTGAGAAAAGAACTGTCTTTAGATAAAAGAGTGGGGGTCATACATGGGTCAACCGCTATTGACACTTTAATTAGCTTGTGGTTACCATTACCTCCCGGCTCAACTGTTGTCTGTGCTTTCTGATAAGCTTGTGGGGAACAGAAACCAAACAGAGAACAAAAAACAAGAAGTATTATTTCAAGCAGTTATAGAAATACAATTTTCCATTACAATATTTAATGACTTGAATTGTTAAAAAGAATTAGAGCTCTTATTCAATTAATTAGAATTACAAGTGAGCGATAACCAGCTGCCTGCTGTCGAAAAGGAACTGAACCAACCGTTCCGCTGCATGTTGTGTCGAATTTAATCTCAGCCATTGTGGCATAATTAGCTCATTACTTTGTGCTACTTTTGCGTTAGGTTTGTAGTTTTAGTCATGTTACATTTCTTCTAATTAAGTTGAGTTACATTGCAGTAAAACATCTGCACACCAGAGGCAGTTTCCTATTTACCTGAATGGCTACGTTGTACAGTAGGCCCTTTTCACAGCAGCCATTTTGAGAGGCAATCATGTTAGTCTTTCAACAGAATTGGCAACAAAAACATGCTTTACTGCTACTTCTTGAGCCCCTGTGTGCTCTTTCATTTTCGATTTTCCAGAACACAAACAGATACCAGATAATTGTTTGATGGCTGAACTTCAAATTTTGCACCTTTTCAGGTATTGAAACACTGTCATCATAGGGCAAAGATTGTTAGAGATTTATTATGTATTGTACTTTATCATTGTAAGTCATGTGTTAACTACTATTGATGATCTCTTAAATGATAATTCAGTTCATATCATGGGATCATGTTTTCAATCTATTCATTTTAGTTAATGCAATCACTGAATATTCCCAATAAAAGTACCAACAGTTCACTCTGATTTGTTTCTCTGGCTCACAGTAAAAATGTGTCTGATGGAGAGTAGTAGTATAGTCACATGGTTGAATCATTTACAAAAAAAAACAAACAAAAAAAACAGGTGCTTTTGGGAGAAGGGACATTTTAACTGTCTTGCTAATGTTTTCATTTCATTGAATTAGTGCTGGCTGGGGGAAAAAGACAGGAGCACACAAGCACAACTTGTGACAATTAGATAAAGGGTGAAGTCCAAAAATATCTTATTCCAAGAGAAGGTAGAGGTCAAAAACAGTTTGTTAAACAAAGATTTGACATTCCCATTCTGCTGGGAATTTAGAGAACTTTGAAGAATTTAGAGATCAGGCTACAGAGAACGGACTGTAACACAGCAGCAGCAGCAACAATTCAATGATTTAATAGAAATAGCTTCTGGGCATCGAGTCCAAAAGACAGACAGGAAAAGATGAAGGCAAACCGACAAAGAACCTACAGGTATAGTAAAGACATGACTAACATAGGCAGTGAGAACAGGTAAGCAGAATGTCAGGTGACTGCAGTCTTTCTCCAATTTTAGACAAATAATAAACATATTATTACTAAAGCACTGGATTCTATTGCTGTTTTTGTTCTTTGGAAATAAATTATTTAAAGAAATACTACAGCATATGTTCATTGTTAAAAAAGCAGTCTTAAATATTATTATATAATACTAAGATGACTCTAAAAGAAAAAAAAAAGAAGCACATCCAAGCCCTTATTATCCAAGCACACTCGGTGGTATCTGAAGGCCTCTAAGGTCCTTCCACTTTGACGATATGGATCTGCTGATCCTGTGAAGAGTGGTCACAGTTCATCACCGGCCGGGTGGACACACTGCAGTCCTGGAGAGTTCTTGCTGAGCAGCTGCTTGGGAAGTCAGAGGTTTTACTCTCTGATCCTCTGAATGTCTGCGTATGTGCCTGGCTGTATGTAGAGACATAGGGCTGTGTGTAGGGTGACATTAGTGTCTGACTGTTTTGCTGTGGGTATACAGCCACATACGGTTGTGTTTGTGAGGGGGGGTGAGTGAGTGGGAGGTTCTCGGCGTTGCTACATGGTGGAAAGCCATTCATGTTAGAAGGGCTCAGTCCCGGCAGTTTAAAGGCCTCTACATTTTCTAAACTCTCTAAAGAGTTGTAGCTTGGCTGGGTTTGGCTGCACTGAGTGTACGTGTCTTGATTGAAGTTGAAGGTGTCTTGGCTGAAGGAGGTAGAGACAGTAGCTGTTGGCAAACTAGAAGGTGATGGAGTTTTGTTGTGCTGCTGCTGAGCGACGCTGCAACGCTCCAAGTTGGCAGAGAGGCTCTGTAGTGTGCTGAGGATCTGCTTCTGAATTTGTGTCTGCTGCGCCTGTTCCCTTTCCAGGCAGCAATGCTGCTCCACCAGCATCTTCACTGCCAGACCCAAGCTGCGCACCTCAGAGCCCAGGGTCTGAATCTGTTCCTGTAGACCACCTTTCCCCCCGGTGTCCTGGGCTGCCTGCTGGGGGCTCAGGTTCCCCTCACGGCGAGTGGCACCCTTGCCTCCAGGGGCCTGTAGACGGATGGTGGCAACCCCAGGAGCCGAGGGTGGTAGGGGCGCTGGTGACCGGTTAGGAACACGAATGCCAACCCGGGGGAGTGGGTGAGGGGAACGGACAGACAGACCTGGTCTCTGTGTAAGGAAACGCCTGGGGGCGCTGGCTCCACCAGACTGACCTTCCATAACAGTCTGCAACATAACAAACATATCACGAAAGAAGTGAAAAACTATTAAAAGTTATAATGCAATCGTATTAACATTAGAATGAATCTTAAATGGTTCAGGCTCCCAGAATAAGATGAGAAAACATGCTGAAATGCTAACTGGTAACGGCAACTAAACGATTCATTAGCAAATCATAAAAAGAGACTGAATTCTGTCATTGATTAAGTGGTGGTGCACACTTTACCTAAGGTGAATAAAGGAGGTAATCAGGTTTTCTCTTTCCTCACCTTTTCTGATGTCAGATCATAAGTTTCAGGTTGGGACATTGCACTTCTCAAATCGGTACCGTGGACACTCGAGGGATCCTTCCTCAACATCGGTGCCACCTGGTTGAATGACTGGTGAAAAACAATGTATGCAAGTTAAGCAGATTATTTAAACCTTTTGGGACAACTGGGGTTGTGACATACGGGAGAAATGATCTATGTAGGTACCTTCATCCTATGTGACAGCGCTTTATCCAGAAGCCTCCTTCGAGCCGCCAGCATTGAATTGATGGCTGGAGAAGGTGTAGTTCTCCTCCTCATTAATCCCCCAGAGGCTGTTAGTGTGGTAGACAGAGAACCAGCCTCTGCTCTTGTTATGGTGGTCTGCGGAAGTCTTTGTTGGCTGCTCTGTGCAAGTGAGGTAACACTAACAATCTGGATGTCGTTTTCCTCCTTATCTCCCTCGCGCTGCTGTTCTGGCCAGCTGCCTCCGCTGGTCTCCCCGGACCCAGATGGCTTTGCCCCAGTATCTGGATTTGTGGGAGTCTGTTTGGGGAAATTTGCGGCTGCTGCATAGCCAGCGTGGTGACAAGCATCCCGCAGAAGATTCTGGAGTTGGACGTTACTCCAGCTTTCTTGCCGAGGCAGCACCGGTGATGTGCTGCTTCCTGCCTCCATAGGTCTGACCCTACCCGGTGGCCTTCCTTGAAACTCCCTCAGGAACAGGTAGATGGCTTGGGCAGACACCTTGATGTTCTCCAGCTCCAGCACAGCTTTGATCTTACGGAAACTCAGACCAGCCTTCCGCAACTCCACCACTTTGTGTTTGGCGGCATCATCCAGTCGGCCCATGGTCTCTCACTTCAGAGGGACACTTTTGAGTTCGGCAGCTAATCTCTAGAAGATTCATATATTACAGTTTAAAAAAAAAGTAACTACATTATTTTTTAAATATTATAAGTAATGCATGGACGTCTTCTAGTATGTGAAAATACCATTAAAATAGAAGGGTATTGCTGCCAACATTAACGTAAAACATTTGCTCAGTTTCTCAGTAATACGATGTTTTTGGTTATTACTGAACGTAATACCAAATGTTCCCGTTGTAATAGCAAACTTTCTTGCGTTATAACACATTCGAGTCACATCAACATGTTGTATGAAGAAGCGCTCTTGTTATTAACAGTACCTACGTATCTTACGGTTAACGCTACTAATCCAAACATGAAAAAAACGAACCGCTTGCTTGTTAATCAGTAACAACGGGAGTGGAGAACATAGTCGCCGACGTGGTAGATTTATACGGTACGTTGCCTTACAGAGGTTAGCCGTGCTAGCTAACGACAACAGCTAGCACACACAGTACCGTTAGAAAGTGAAGCGCTCACCTTGTCGGGAGAAGGTCGGTTTGTGATCAAATAATTTCACATACCGTGATGGAATGTTTTCTCTTGGCAAAGCCACTGCGTATTCACACACAAACTCACATTTTTTAACGGGCAGCAACATAAATAAACAAATAAGTTGTAAGTGGCGCTCAGCTGCCTACGTCACTTCCGCTCTGTCGTCATCATCGAGCGACGCTTCCTCCGACCGCGACTCGTTGAAGCGAAATCACTTCGTTGAAAATAATATGTAAGTTAACCTTGTATTTGATTGCAATCAAGCTAGTTTCAATTCAACTAGACGTGTTATCATATAGGGGAAATTATTTTACGCTTTTTGAGCGTTTGTGTACTTGTGAATAGAGGGGAATATCGATCAAACTGTAGCCCCCGTGGCCGTGTCCTCCGTGTTTTGAGGAGTCTGTTGAATGAAAATCAATGGCGGTAGATTTTTGTCCGAGAGTACCGTTCTCTGACGAAACTTAAGTCGTTTAAAATGTTTTCGTGATAACGGTAATACTATGAGATTATTAATGCACTCCTAATAAAAAAAACATACAAGTCGACGAAAATGTAAGGATGCCAATACCGTCTGCCATGTAACAATAATTCCTCAAACATTGCGACGGTTTAAATTTACTCTGCATACGTTACGGTCTGTTTAATCTCCGTGAGAAGTTTACTTATCTTGCTACCTGGTTTACTCCATTTTTGGTTCTAAGTCCTTAAATAGCTTTATAGAATTTGTTGTCAAAAGCACATTTCAGGATCATTTTCTTGTGTTGAAACCGTTACAGTTGGCCAATTTACACGTTTTTGTTGTTTCCAGCTTCTCAAAAGTTTTACAAATTCCATTGCGTCATAAATATCTAGTGTGTTAGTCTGTTGGTCAGACAAAATAGCAGTTTTGAGACATGATCTTGGGCTTTTTTGGGAATTGTGGTATGCCATTTTCACTATTTGCTGACATTCTATATAAATAATGAATGAAGCTACGCAGCCCCACACCATCCACGATGTATCTGATCACAAAGTAACAGCTGCTTGCCTCTGACTTTAGGGCACCGTCACCCACAAAGCGGAAGGAGGAGGAAAAAACAAAAGACAGAGGCAAAGAAAAGACTGCTACCAAGGAAGGAGACAAGGAGAGAGGACGGGAGAAAGGAAGGAAACGACGCAGTGCCTCTACTGGCAGCAGCAGCAGGTTTTTCTTTTCTACATTCTTTATGTGATTTATTAATATTTGCCATAGTTGGTTAGTTAGTGTGCTCAATATGTATCTTTTTAACATGTTTTTTTTTGGTTCTGACCATGACCAGGTCCAGATCTAGCTCTACCTCAAGCAGCAGCTCTGGTTCGAGCTCGGGTTCCTCAAGCGGATCCAGTTCATCTGGTTCCAGCCGCTCCGGTTCTTCAAGCTCCCGTTCCTCCTCATCTTCCAGTTCCTCAGGCTCCCCCAGCCCCAGTCGTAGACGCCATGACAACCGCCGCCGCTCTCGCTCTGCGTGAGTAACTTCATCCAATGCAGCCAGCAACACAATATTTATACACTGTGATGTCTTTTATTTTTGCTTGTTTGCATGAAATTAATCAATGTTTTTGTTCGTGATTCTGCAGGTCCAAAACACAGAAGAGGGGAGATGACAAGGAACGAAGGAAAAGAAGCCCAAGCCCCAAACCAACTAAAGTTCACTTAGGGCGGCTGACCAGGAATGTCACCAAGGTCAGCTGAGGAATTGTTCAATTTTTTTTATAGCAGAATGCATGATATAACATGATTTAAGATTATTATTCAGATAATTTTTTACATCTACACTAACATTTCCTGTAAACATGGTTCTGACAATAGTGTATGTCTTTTTTTGTTGCACAGGACCACATCCAGGAGATCTTTTCCACATATGGAAAAATCAAAATGGTCGATATGCCAATGGACAGGGTCCACCCACACCTGTCCAGGGGCTACGCTTATGTGGAATTTGAGACTTCTGAAGAGGCCCAGAAGGCCCTTAAACACATGGACGGAGGTAGGCAAGCGTGTTTCCTCCGATGCCTCTGTCTCGCAAGATTACTCTAAGCATACATGTTGAATAACCTTCTGTGGTGACTTTGTTATTGATAGGTCAGATTGATGGACAGGAAATCAGTGCATCTGCCGTGCTGACTCAACGAGTCCGTCCTCCCCCTCGCAGACCATCTCCCCCTCGCAGAATGCCCCCGCCACCACCTATGTGGCGTCGCAGTCCACCACGCATCAGGAGGAGGTACATTGAATGATTTTCAATCAGTATCTCCATCTTCATTTGATTTGACACTATTAAGTGAACATATGTTCATGTTCTTTGGTTGGGACCATTACGTCTGATCATTCTTCCTGCCTTCCTATTACAAGAGTTATCTTATGTCTCCACACCTGTGACGGCTGTAGGCATTATGTTGTCAGCATGGCCGTCCTAGTATCATGAATGCGCCATCTCAGTAATTCTTTACAGCAACAAAGCATTGTCTGCTGTCATTAATACAACTTTGTTCTGTCGGAATCGGTTTTATTTCCTGAGCATTGTACAAGTCCACCCTCTTCACTTATTTTCCCTGGATGACAACCAGGACATGGGGCTTCCTGGGGCTCATTGTGACGAAGCTCTTCATCGGTCATCTGTAGGCATACAGCAGCAAAGTGATAATTCTAGTTTCTTTTTGTGTCCTTGCAGGTCCCGCTCCCCGAGGAGGCGGTCCCCGGTACGGCGTCGCTCTCGCTCCAGATCACCCGGTCGCAGGCGTCACCGCTCTCGTTCCAGCTCCAACTCCTCCAGATAGGCAGGTTTCCTGCCTCCAGATACCCGGTGATGTCTTGGCTTCTCTGACACACAGCTGGAGTTCCTGCTTTCCAAGATCTCATGGACTCACAAGACGTATAATAATCTGCATTGTAGCCAATGTAAACATCTGCCTGCATTTAGAGAGTGGGAATGTTTTTTTTTTTATTGTGCAAATGTGAGTTATGTGAAATTTCTTTTCATATTTTGTTTTCAGTTAATACTGAAAAGTCGTTTCACTATTTGTTGTGTTTCAGACTGAGGTTGGGCTCCACTGAGATCTACAAATATTTCTTTTAAAGTGTGATTTCTTTTTACAATGTACTGAATTTTTAGACATTTTGAAAAATAAAAATGCTGAAACATGTACTTCGTGGTAGTTCAGTTTGTGAAACTCAGATCAAGATTCTGAAAACCTCTGCTGTTAACCTTCTTGGCTCGGTGCCTGCCAGCTTTGCTTGCTGAACATACTATTACAATTTGTTTAATGTGTCTGTCATAATTCCACATTAATATGAACAAAATTATGGCGCAATGTGCTTGCATTCAGTTTCCAATATGCACTAATGTGTGCTTTTACAGACAGTAGATACTGCAGCTCTAAAAGCTTATTTCTCTTTCTCAGCATCATTTACCGGATAGTGAAATGAGATCCAGGGAAATTATATAGATTCCTTGTTCAAAAAGCATTTATTTTCTCAATTCACTTTTTTTTCCAACTAGTGACTGATGCAACTAAGAAAATGGGACAAAAACAGCTGCCCAAATATACCTTCAACTTTAGAAAGGGAGGTGGAAATCTACAATTACCGTAGATGCATGCAGGGTATAAACAGTGTCTATTAACCAGAACATAATATACAGACATGTTTGATATGCCGCTTAAATACGTACATTTGTGTAGCTTAAACATATGTTTAAAAGGTCATGAAAACATCATAAAAAGTCATAGTATGTTGAAAAAAGTCTGTAGTTTGTAAAAAAAAAATTAAAAAAAATAATGAAAAAAGTCATAGTATGTTGAAAAAAGTTATAGTATAGCATGTCAAAAAAGTGATGAAAAAATTCATAGTAAAGTACGTCGAAAACATCATGAAAAAAGTCATATAGTATCAAAAAGTGTTAAAAAAATTCATAGTATAGTATGTTAAAAAAAACAGTAGTATGTAAAATAATGATGAAAAAGTCATAGTATGTTGAAAAAAGTGATGGAAAAAGTAATGTAGTATCAAAAAAATGATGAAAAAAGTCATAGTATAGTATGTTGAAAAAAGTCAGTAGTATGTAAAACAAAATGATGAAAAAAGTCATAGTATAGTATGTCGAAAAAGATATACTATATGTATAACTATATTTCCACGCACTGAATTGTGGAAGGAGGAGGTGAATTTCTGTGAGCGTCGTGAGCTCGCGTCATACCATCACAATGACCGCTGGAGGTCTCCCTCCAGAAGAAGACACGGATACGACTTTAATGCATGTATTGTAGTATCTTAGTACAGCATACAGTGTTTTACACGCAGACCGATACCCTCCACCTATGAATGACAGCCTTCTCGTTAGCTGTGGCGGCGCTTCACTTTCACAAAGTCAGTCCAGAGCGCGCGGGAGGCGATCCGACTCTCGATGCACGATGAGACTTTGAGACATCCGGGCGGAATCATTTGCATTATGGCTTCGGATCAAGAAAACAGCAGGCAGCTTGTGAAACTGCTCGTGGAGAAACCTGGGAATGGAAACTGCGCCGACTGCGGAGCTGCAGGTAAGCAAAACAGTTGACATTTGTATTTGTATTTGTATTTGTATTTTTATTTAGCACATAAAAGATGTATAAAACAGCATATTAAAAAAGTGGAACGACGACGACAAGAGACATACAAAGTATACAGTAACATAATTACATGTATGTATGACATAATTACGGTAATGTAACTTACATAGTAGGGTAGATATCTGGAATTGATTAAATTAAAAACTAAAACAACAAATAGTGTTATAGTGTATTAGTTACCTTTAATGTACTTAATTTCTTCACAGAATGTATTGCATTTATATTGTTATTCCATCTGTTTGTATGTACTTTTGGTTGGTGGAGGGCTGAGATATGTATTGACCGGGTAGTGGATTGCCTTTTGCATACACATGTGGTCACACATCCTGATGGTCACACCTTGGGTTCTCTACAGTTCAGTACAAGAAGGGCTGGAAGCCAGGTAAGCAGGTGTGGTCTGTAAAATATGGCTAATCCATAACCATGCATAAGCCAACAGAACTCCTCTCATTTGGGAAGCTGCACCCGGAGAATGTTTAACTCTTTATGCATGTTGCCTTGGAGAGTGACTTCTGTGTTAGACTGGTCGATTGTCTCCACTGAAACAGGCCCACACAGTGCAGAGATGATGGGAGTGGCCAACTACACATCGGCTTCTTGTCTATTGTGTACAGATGCATGTGTGCAGCTTTGTGATTATGCACAAGGAAGTATACATTTTTTTAGGGGGGGGTTGAAAGGCTGCAGCTTGCACAAGCTACTGGCCTCTGGCTCAGTGACACCGTGGCAGCTGTGATCTCACCACACACAGAGGTGTTGGAGGTAGTAGTGACTCATATTGTACGTGTGAACATAGTCTAAGGGTGAGTGACGGTTACCGCACACACCGGTAGCTGGCCTCTGTGGGCAGATCTAACATCTGTGAAACACTAACCCTGCCCGGAGGTGATGCAAGGTGAGCCATACTCTCTCACTACCGCCAACACACTGATAGAAGGAAAGGGGAAAAAAAACTGCTTCAAATATAGCTGAGCCATCAGTGTCCGTTAGAGGGAAGTTCATAAATGTTTCAGTTTGTTGAGTTATTTTGAGCTTTTACGTGTTTTTTTTAATTTTTTTTCATGTTCAGATCCTGAATGGGCATCTTACACCCTGGGAGTGTTTGTGTGTCTCAGCTGCTCCGGCCTTCACCGAAACATCGCCCAGATCAGCAAGGTGAAGTCTGTGCTGCTGGACCCCTGGAGCTCCTCTGAGGTCAAGGTAAGAACGTTGAAACCCCATGTTTTGTAAGAGAAGAGGATCACAGTATAAAACTTGAGCTCGAGGTAACATCTGCGGTCTCTGGCCTCATACTCACCCGGCCCACAATGCCCCGCTGTAAGCGTCGCCCTCTGGACGCACTGCATCCCTGCTTGGAAGACAAGTCATCAGACTGGATTCAGCATCGGACTGAAAGGCATGAGCCAGCAGCTGGCAGATACAACCGATATCATTGTGTATGTGTGTGAGGGAGTGTGTGTGCGCGCTCAACAATGGGAATCTCAGACTTTAAACCTCACTCGATGCAAGCACCTCATTATATATGTGTGTGTGATGTTTCTTCATCAGCCAAATACACATACAATCACACAAATACCAGATGTTTCTCTTCTCTGTCACTGCAGTTTATGGACTCCGTGGGTAACAACGTTGCCAAGGCCAAATATGAACAGATAGTTCCTGCCTTCTTCTACTGTCCGACACACAAAGACTGCATGTGAGTGACGTGTTTAACCTGATTCAGGTCACATCTGTACTGGTGGTCTGGTAAATGTAGTCGTACGTAGTCGGTTGTCTCTAAGTTTAAGAGACATTTCCAGCAGATTAGCTTTTGAAAGTGAACATGAAACCCGGGCAGAGCTGAGTGTCCTAACACCAACCGGTCTGCAGGCTCCTGCGAGAACAATGGATCCGAGCCAAGTACGAGAGGAAGGAGTTCCAGTGCGTGGAGAGACAGGAGCCCTACTCGGCAGGTACGAATGAAAAGCGTCTCCGTACAGTTACGTGCACGAACACATTGTACTTTTTTTCGACATTGAATAAATATTCAGCAGGGAAACAACATCATCCATTTATCAATACCAACATTCCTGGATGAAACTGAGAATGAAATCCAAGGGATGCCTCACCTCACCTCACTTAAAGGGATAGTTCTACATTTGAGGACTGTGCTCTTCCATATATACTGTGTGTATAGATATATATATTGTACTAACAACATCGATGGGGTTCAGTGTGACTGAAGGTGTCATTTGGCCTGCTAATGGTTGTCATAATGAATAACTCACGGCCCAGTAGGCACCATTACCCACTGCTCATTTACATGGCCCGGCCCAATTAGCCTGTCAGTTAGACTGAGTGCTCGTTAGACAGATGTATGATGTGTCAGCGTGGTTTATGTTGCAGAGACAATGAGGTTTGCAGTTCGATGTGCTCCTCACGTGCCTTTTTTCTGCTATACCTCCCTGTTTTTTGCTCACTAAATGTGCATCGTACGCCATACCTCTTTCTTTTGGGCCGAATCATGTCTGACTGCAGCCTCATTAAACGAGCTAATCGTTCTCAGATAATAATGGATGCTCCCCAATAGTAACTGACTACGGGTGTGCGGATGCTAAGATTGGGTCATTATGATCGCTAAGGTTCTTGGGATCTTGGAACTGTATCCATGGTGAAGGCAGACGATTAACCCTTTAACCCGCAATCCAAGTACAATCGAGTTTAGCCAAAGTATTTATATATTGCTCTCTCTGATTTCCCATCATTAATAAATCACACAGAATAAAACAAATACATTTAGCTTTGAGACTTTAATTCAGAAACGTCTCTATATATGGTCTATGTTCGACTGATAAAGACCACATTTCCTTTTGTGACGTCTGTGTCAGAAACAGGAAGTTGTGCAAC
Source organism: Eutrigla gurnardus (assembly GCF_963514095.1). Classification (NCBI taxonomy): domain Eukaryota; kingdom Metazoa; phylum Chordata; class Actinopteri; order Perciformes; family Triglidae; genus Eutrigla; species Eutrigla gurnardus. Next base: position 9,209,522 of record NC_139931.1, read on the forward strand.
GCAGTCACAAACCCTAATAGAAACGGTCTTGGTTTGTTGGTCATTTTTGGGAAGAACATTTGATGTATTTTTTTAGAGCCACAGTGTGAATCAACAGTTCAGGAGTTTAAAGTTCAGGAGGGCAGTAAGCCAAGCCACGTTCCTGCAACCTCTTGCATTTGGAAGTTCAAAAATCATCATTTAAGAGGAACTCAAAAGCTAAACTACAAAGTTTACTGAACATTTTCAAAAAGGAAAAGAAAACATGTCACTTTAAGGTAAAGCACTATTATGTGAGTCTCATGACTGTCAAACTTTTCCACTCTGTGTCTCTCTGTCAATGGCCTCTTGTGTTGTGCTGTGCGGAGGTTTCGGAGCATGTGGCTGTGTGTCTCTGCCGCGGTGGAAGAATGGCCTCTTTTGTGTTCTCCATATAACAATCCATACAACACTGCTCCTAGATTTAATTCCAGGAGAACAAGCCGTGGCCTGTAGAGGACCCGAAGAAAGAAATGCTGTGGTCCAAAACTTGCTTTGGCCTCCCAAAGTGTTTGTACTAAAACAACACTGAACAAAACTAAAAATCTAAAAATTATTGGGATGCAATGAGAATATCATCTCAGTGCTGATGTGTGCACGTTTGTGTGTCGGTTGAGTGTGCATGGTGGGGATGACGATGCATTTCTTCCTGCAGGGCTGTTTCTGTTGTCTCACGCTGGTAAGGGCAGAGAGGCCAGTGACGGGAAACAGGCCCAGGAACAGAGCCAACAAGATATGTGTGTGTGGGAAATGTTTGATATCACATATAATTCAGAGATTAAAAAAATGACAGAGCGTGTATATAAGGCCACTCCTACTCTGGCACTGATCAGATTGTTAGAACGGCTCTGACACAGTGGTGCTTTGGTTGTTGTTAATCCAAAAAGGCGTGTTAGAGGGGACGTTTCAGTAATGTTCAGTGTTGTAGAAGAAGTGATGGGTTGAAGCTGAATTATTTATCGGCAGAAAAATGAGCCACATGTTTTTCTCAGGAGCTGAAACAAGAGTGATTATTCTTCTTTAGGTGATGAATAATAATAAAGTTGATTGTAGCCTGATATTCCCTATGTGTTTACCACATGTGAATTTACTTTCTGTGTGAATATTTGTCTTAGAATTTTTGTCAAAAGGTTGTTTCTTCCCTCCTTCTGTATTACTGCTCCATGTCAATGGACCCTTGTGACTCCTCTCCTGGCAGGCTACAGAGAGGGGTTTCTATGGAAACGAGGCAGAGACAATGGACAGTACCTCAGTCGAAAATTTATCCTGTCCGAACGGGAAGGTGTTTTGAAGTACTTCAACAAGCATGATGTGAGTGGTTGTATGGTAAACGTCTGCATCCCGTTCTATTCATTAAAAGGCATTAGAGTCGGATGGAAGGAGGGATGAGAGTTCATATCTAAAAACACCTTTTTATTTTCTTTCTGCAGGCCAGGGAGCCCAAAGCCATAATGAAGATCAATACTGTGAATGCCACTTTGCAGCCAACAAAAACCGGCATCGCCCACGGCCTGCAGATAACCTATTTGAAGGACAACAGCACCAGGAATATCTTCGTTTACCATGAGGATGGAAAGGTGTGGTGCAGTACCTTTATTTGGGGCTTTAAGTGGAGGGGGGCGGGAGTAGGAACCAGAGGATGCAGGAAAAGGCATGGGTGTCCCTCTGGTGGAAATGGTTTGCCATTACAATTCAGTGAAGTTTACTTTTACTGGTTAATAATTGAAGGCTTCGCAAGACTCTTCCAGCATAAGAAATAATAAAGTGATGCTACTTCTTCCAAATGGAGGACATCTACCTGGGTTTTTTTAGTATCCAGCTGTATAAAGTGCTGCATACTTCCGCGGCTGCATGTGTGAGAAGTTATTTCTGTCCTGTTTTGAAGGAAATGGTGGACTGGTTCAACGCCATCAGAGCAGCCAGGTTTCACTACCTGCAGGTGGCATTCCCTGGAGCTTCCATCTCTGATGTGAGCACATACAAACACTATATCTGGGGGGGGCATAGTCTCTACAATTCAAAAACAAATAAATCATTGTTATTTAATTGACTGATCGAAGTATTCCTAGATTCATATTCGTATTGTGTGTTTTTAATGATACACACCAGAATTGTATTCATAGCTATATGGAGGGTTTGAAAAAAACATGAAGGATGAGAAATAATCCGTAACTGTGCTCTTTGTTTGTCCAGCTGTTGCCAAAGCTAACCAGGAACTACATAAAGGAGGGTTACATGGAGAAGACTGGTCCGAAGGTACGGCGTTGCACTATTTTTTGTGTTTCTGCAACATTTTTGTTGAATTTTAAGATGGGGGGGAAATATGCAAATGTGACGTTTCACACGATAACAGCCTCTTGCACAGTATGAAGGCAAAGTCATTCATTCGACAGTTGCAGCTGCACTGAATTGAGCTGCTGCCACCTGGTTTCTGTCCCCACAGCACACAGAGGGCTTCAAGAAGAGATGGTTCACGATGGATGACAGGAGGCTCCTGTACTTCAAAGATCCACTGGTATTAAAGTTGCAGATGTTGCCCTACTTTCCACAAGTATTAGCCTCTTGTCTATTTTATTTAGTGGGACAAAACAACAACAAAAAAATCCCTTCTAGATTTGGGATTTAATGAAAACTATAAATCAGCGTTTGTGTTTCATTCATCATCACTGACTTGTATGATGAATTAATGATGTGTTTCTCCCCCTGGCGGCAGGACGCCTATGCACGAGGCGAGGTGTTTATTGGCAGCGGGGAGAACAGCTACACCGTGCTTCCCGGCCTCCCCCCGAACATTCAGGGCTATCACTGGCAGTTTGGGATCACCATCGTGACCCCAGACAGGAAGTTTCTATTTGCATGCGAGACTGACGAGGACCAGAAAGACTGGATAGCTGCGTTTCAGACGGTTATGGACAGACCAATGCTGCCTCAGGAGTACGCAGGTACATTGCACACACAGGTCAAGTCAGTTATCGTCTCAAGTTCTGAGTCTGATATCATGTTTGCATTCTCTGCAGTGGAGGCCTATTTTAAGCACAAACCGTGACTGTCTTAGTGTTGAAGATGTGTTGGTGCAGGGAGGGAAGCCTGAAGGACTTCATAAAGACTTCAGGGTGACGGTTACCATCCCAGTGACTCCTTTACTCCTCCTGCCGCCTGCTCAACCTCACCTACTTCATGAACCAGACCCGTCCGGATCACACCTGAGCTCATGAATGTTATCCTAACTCACTCATCCGTTGCATGACGTGACTTACATACTTGAAAGAGGTCGTCCTGCCCTGAATGTTCTTGTTGCTGCTCCGATGTCAAAATTGTGAGTTGTTTTTCTCTGTGTTAAATAATAACAACAATTATTTCTATGTGTGAGTACAATGGTATTTAATTCTCAGTGTATTTATTTTTTTAACTGTATAATTTGCTATAATGCAGCTTGTCAAGCACTGCGGGTATAATATGTTATTTTTGCTTTTTGTTATATATTATACATATTAAAGCAGCTGGATGTTAACCGCTTTGTATGATGTTAATTATCAAGTTTCACTTCCTTTGTCATTTTTGTAAACATTTATATATATATAAAAATGATGACGCAATTTAATTTCATTTGGAATTATTTGTCCAGCAGAGGGAGACAGAGGAAAGGTTTTAAACTATCTGAACATGCAAGGAGAGAATCTGTGTCAGGAATATTGTCACTATTAAAAAGGTTAAAGCCACGTTACCTTCCATTTTTTTTATTGTGGTTAATTTTCAGTTACAAGAAATAAGTTGCACACTGAAAAGTAGTAAAACAGAAAGTCAATACATTACTTTGAACATCAAGATAGGAAAAAAAAAAAACGTGAAAATATTCCATATATACTATACAGATATATTCATCTTCTATGGCTACGATTAAATCTACCAAAGCAACAGTCATATAAGAAAAGAGGCCTAGAAGCTTCTTTGTTTAAGAAAGAAGTTAAACATGGTTAACAGATTCTATGAAACAAGGAAAACATGGCATGATGTCACCAATTTATGAATGGAAAATTAAAGGAGCCTACTATTGTTTGTACATCCGACTACAAATAAAACATTCAAAAACACATCCGTGTATCGTATACAATACTTTAGGTAACATTTTCAACATACTGCAGTTCTTTATTTCCCCAGATACCCCACTAGATCCCCACCCGTACTGTTATTTACCATCTAAAGTGCTATTCTCCTCAATCAAAACTTTATTCTTTTTTTTACATGCAGAAAAAAATCAACTATTTACATCATGTTTGCCAAATCATGTTTCAAAACTAAAGAATATATTATCACTAAGAAGAAGAGACAACATTAATCCTCTAGTATTGGAAAAAAAAAAAAGGTTCTGTCACCCATGCGTTGCCATGTTTCTGAACGGTTGTTTAAACTACTGTATACTTCATTTTTTTGCATCTAGCATGAATTTGAATAATAAAGAGCGTTCATGATGTCATTCTGTACCTCACATCCTATACAAAATAGCAACGTGAATGGCAAATAGTAAGACATGTTCTCAAATATCCACAGCTGAATCATGGAGATGCTTGGATGCTGGGTTTATGCTGGTGAGCTGAAGTGGCTCCGAAGAGCCTCTTGAATTACTGACATGAACACTGGATCGTCACCACTATACGTATGAGGAACATTCTTCCACAAAATGCCGACTGTCACTGACATTTTAAACTAATTTGGTCTTCTGCATTCGGGGAGTCACAGCTGCAGGACAAGCAGGACGTACAAACTCGAGGTGGACCGTGAGATGAGAGCGGGGGACGGAGGTCAGATAGACCGGGGAGGGGAGGTTTGAGAGAGGAGAAACAGAAGGGAGAAAAAGACTTATACCTCGCTGGAGCCGACTCCTCATCGCTGATCGGGTGATATATGAACACACACACACACACACACACACACACACACACACACACACACACACACACACACACACACACACACACACACACACACAAATACACACACACTCACTCTGGCTGTCTAGGGCAGGCTTTAAGTACCGCAGCAGCCTGTGCTCTTCATCTCCTTGTTTACGTACTCCTGGAGCTTAAACTTCTCACTCGGGTCCTTCATAGACCGGTGCTTCAGCTCCCTGAGACAAAAGAAGATGATGGGATGAAACAAAACAAAGCTACCACAGAGACTACAATGGACAGTAAAATAACAGACATCCTCTACACTTTTGGAATGAAAAACACACATATATTGTTTGTTTTTTGTCTGGTTGTTCCTTAACGTCATTGCAGTGCTGTCATGACATCATAGTTTAGTACACCAATATTTAGTAGATTAAAAGGACAAACATCTCTCTATCAGATCGATCCACATGCCTTGCAGAGAGGATGATACTCACTTAGCTGCAGCAGTGAAAGCCAGCTCTACATTGAGGCCTGACCTGGCGCTGGTCTCCATGAAGGGAACTCCAAACTCCTGCAGAGTCAAAGCAGACTATTTTACACCCAGACGACATGATAATGCAACACTTTTAAACAGTCTGCTGCTTCCTCCCCTGATTTGCTCCAAAAAAAAAAAAAAAAAGGCTGTTGGATAAAAATGATGCAGGAGTTTACAAAAGTGAACTAGTTCACTTTGGATAAATCCGGCACAGAAGTGATGAATTTCTCTCTCGGCTCTTCCTCTGCAGGGGAATTTGTCTCAGCCTGCAGTGATAACTGATGTGTTTCCCCCCTCCCGGACTGAGCCTTATGTTACTTATAGGGGCGGTTTATTGCTCCCACTTCTGGTGAAGAATGGCTTGGCTGTCTGCTGTTTGTTTTGTGGGCCACGCTGTGAAGCAACAGCATTCAGGGAGATAAAGGGGAACGTTTTGCTGCTGCTTTCAGTGCTTTGAAAGCACTATAAACCGACGTGATCAATGTTAAAGTGAAGGTCAGAACTTTTATGGTGACACAGAAGGCAGGGATCTGGACAATAAATATTCATTATCCAACGCTGATTGGCTCTAGAGGAGGGCAAATCTTTTGTCTTATCGATTTGTTTTAACTCATCCTCCCAGAGGAGAAAGAAATCTTCAGATAATCCCACCCATCTCTGTAATATTCATAATACATTCTCAATGATTCACCTTTGCGAGCCTCTCTCCATCTTCTCTCTTTACAACCCTCTCGTGAGTGGAATCGGCCTGGTGAGGAAAAAACACGGTCACACCAACACCAGCGCTCGCTTTGCAGCTCTGCTTGCCATCAGTCCACAGTTTGCACACAAGCCTTCCCTGGCATTCAGGTCCGACGACAGCTAATGAGTCAAGATTGACTCTCAGGATGCTAATTAAGCGGCGATATGTAGTGTTGGGGGGACTGAAAGCAGACAGAGCTCCGAGGCAGAGACATCTGTTCTCCGCTCGGAGGGAAGGGGATTTGAATGGCAAAAATGTGTGACACTGATATTTGGCAAATTAGCAGGATGAGATATTGTCAGATGTTTGCGTGCTTGAAATGAACAAGAATAATTTGACGGCGGGGGATATTAACTGGAATCAATAGAGCATTAGTGTGTCTCAGTACTTTCCGACTTCCTAAACCTGTCCGTCACAATGTCAACCAATGACATGGTTTTAAAATGTCTCAAATGTAAAACAGAAAAACTTTCATTTACAAGCTTAAAAAATACTTCAACAGGAGAAAATAGTATAATTTTGGGGGATTATTTTTCGCAGTGGATTGCTACACATTTGGGAGTAGTGTATGTGGCATCGCCTCCAAATAAACTATGTCTGTCCACCACGTATGAGCCATATAATCATTTCTTTCCTGCCCCAAACTGTCGGTATTATCGACTTCTAATCAAGTATTTTTGAATTTCTGTAAAATAATTCCTTGCCTTGTTTCCAAGCAGCATGAGCACCACATCCTGCTGGGCGTACTCGTGGATCTCAGTCAGCCATGCCTGGTGACAAAAACAGGGAAACGAGACGAGAGTAGCTGTTCGTCAGCGCTAATAAAAAGTGCATGGGAACTTGTCAAGGACGAGCCAGAGCACAAAGATCTAATAACGTGAATAAAGAGGAAAGTGAGAGTGACTGTGGCATTTAGGAAGAAGTGCAGACAGAAAAACTGGGGCAAGGACAAAGAGATAAACGCAGGAGTATGGGAGAAAGAGAAATACTGTAAAAAACCTGTCAGTTTCATCAACAGCTTCTGCTCCATCCAGACTCAACTATGCAGTATGCACACAGGGAAGATAAAGCTTTATAGGCGAACAAACAGCATTTCTGTCGACAGCAGCCGAAACCATCCATTCACGGTTAGTGAGCATTTCATCGGCTCAGACAGACCTGCAAACCCCTCCCGCTGACATAACATCCCTCATCCCAGCGCACGGCTTAATTGTATCACAGTGAATTACTCCACATTGGATTTCTGACTGGCTGGTGATCAACCTGGCTTTCCTTTCCCCACTCCGGAGCCGTTTCCCCCCTCAGACAGCTCATCTTTAATTCATCCTGGTGATGACTCCGCGTTCGTGAAGGGATTTTCGCCAGGGTCACCTCAGGCCAGAGGTCATGGTGAATGAACATCTGTGAGTCTTTATGTCAAATCAAATCTCGATCTTAATCAAAACGTCTAAACAACGAAGAATATGAACTTCCATTTCCCCCGTTTGCAATCAACAGAGTCTCTCCTGAAGAAACATGCAGGTCCAGCTGAGCCGCAACCTTTAAATACATATTCTGTTTGTATATGTAATATTGTTGGCATCACCCCCCTACAGATTTTGCCCCTCGTCATCTCGACCCTGGAGAGTTAAAGTCTCCCGTTATGGCTTCATCGCAGGACACGAATAACATACAAATATAGAGACCAGACTCCAGTTGTGAGGACGTGATAATTGATAACTAAACACACTCATAAATAAAGACACCGTGATGAACAGTCCACTATTGTGAACGGCTGAGCAAACAGAGACATCCTGTTGTCAGTATCTCATCCGTGTGCAAACAAAGGCTTGAAACACGAGGCCCTGGAGTGCCGTATTTCACAGCAATAAAAAACCTTGTGGAATCGCTAATATCTGGAGCTGGGTTTACCTCGTTTCACCTTGTGGCATCTGTAGGCTGGAGACACTAAAGGCTGTCTCATAGCAACCTGTATCATTTGACGGCTTAATAACAAGCTTTACCTATAATTGTCAGTTGTCTCATGTAAATAAATGCAACAAACAGAAGCAATAAATCTGAATTAAGGAGGAAATTTTGCAGCATGAATGTGGCTGAATATCCTCTGTGGCCACGGCTGAAGGAGCTGGGCTGGCTTCATGTTTTATTCAAGACTGGCCAAATTCTATAGGGAGCCGAATATCAGCGACAATGCAGCCCGGTGGCAGACGTGGTAATATATTTTCCTGCTCACTGCCCCAAATAGTGTGGCCAATCAGATGCAGCAGTTTTGTTTGTCTGGGCAAAAAAAAATACACTTAACGCCACCTACGGCTTCTGTTCTCCGCGGTCGCTCAGGTAAATTAAAATGTCATATTGGACGTTTGTACAAAATATCCAAGTAAAGCTGAAACTCAATATAACAATAACAATGGCAGAGAGACCGATGTGACAGAGGGAGAGACAAAGCCAGAGACGTGAGATGGAGGGAGACAAAGCCAGAGATGTGACAGGGAGGGCGCCAAAAAGCAGCAAGATGGAGAGACAGACAGTGAAAGACGAGACAAAGACCAAAGGCTCTGCATCAGAGAGGAAGGAAGATAAAAGCCCAGGCAGACAGCTGCTGGCGGCGGCGGCGGCGTGACATCGGCGAGACAAGTTGTCACTAGCAGAGGTATGCAAGGTTTCTTCTGATGCCGCCTGTTTTCCGTTTGCTGTCGCCGAGATGAAAACGCAGGGCCGTGTCGGTGTGTGATACAAGATACAAGACAGGTTCGGCTGATGGTGCAGGAATACATTTTACTTTCTTTTTTTTCTTTTCTCCACAAACCATGATATCATCAAGAACTGTCACTTACCAGCATCGGCCTGTCAAATCTGCAGTCTGGCCTATATTTACCCTTTTTATTATTATTATTATATGTCATTTTGTAAGATTCAATTCCTCAAAGTTTCAGTAACGAAGATCAGGTTTCGTATTAGCACCCATTTAGAATAAATTAATATAATGATACCCATACCATGAGTTGTATTGCGTCATTTATTCATATGAAATCCAGTGATAAAGCCATTTTGTTGACATAGTTCCCTAAAAACAAGGGAAAAATAGATCCAACGTAAGCAGAAAAATCCAAATCATTTGTCCTTGAATTCCCTCAATGTGTTCTAGTCAGTGAATATCTTTGCATCCTATTAACGGTCAGGTCCTACTTTGCCGAGTACAATAATGAATGTGACTAAAACTCCTCAGGGAGCCTCGTCTTTCCACATGACCCGACTTTCCCTGTGTTTCACTCCAGCAAAGCAGATTTGCAATGCGTGACAATGCTATTCTTGCCAAGCTTTGATCAGAGTATTACACCAACAGACAGAGCGGAGAAGTCTGCTCCCAACAACTGGCGGAGTCAAACTGAGCCAACCAGGAGGAGCGCTAGGAGAAAGTAGGACTTATCCCCCGAGAGGAGGTTTAAGCTGTGCGAAGCGGCTGAGCTAAACGGAGTGATACAGTGTCACTAAGGAAGAGCAATCCTGTTCATTCAGGTTTACCCAACCAGGCGTGCAGGAAAAAAAAATATTTAATGTTGGCATTTTCAAATCAGCTTGTCCATATTTCTAGGATATTTTCGTTTCCTGTGCCTTTTTCAGCGATTTACTAACCTGAACATCCATCTGAGGAGATGGAATTGGAAAATGTTTGGAAAACGGCAGACACTTTCAAAAATGACATGGTCGGTCTGTCGGCCAAACTTGAAGCCAGGAGGGAGAAAAGCAGGAACTTCGGCTTGTAGCACACAATCATGTAATCATTTTCGCAAATTTTACAACAACTGAAAATCGTAATCCTTCTGTCTTTTTAGATCAAACAGAAGATCCTTGTACAACCAATCAGTTAACTTGATGAATTGTAAACTGTGTTTTTTTTAAATACAGATATTAATGTGATTCAGTGTGGCCCTGTGAGCAGCACAGGCAAGGAAACACAAGTTCATGTTGCTGAAGGAAGACAAACGAACTGTCAACTCACAGCATTTGCAGATGAAGGTCTTTTCTTTGGCCAAAAGAAAATATTAGAATTATGTCTGCGTTTCCAAGTTGCTATGCAACCACAAGTAAGCATATAAACATGTGACTCTTCCGTTTCATGCCGTATTGTGTTTCTTATAACAGCTAATTTGACCACAATAGTCATTGCTGTGTAAATATTACATACAATACGTACGTTTAGCATGAGGTGTTTCTATTTACCTGCTTTGTGACGTTGTTTGTGTCGACCCGGTATGTCATAATGACAGCCGTGACACTGAGAAAAGCAAAGGTAAGACCAATTATGTGGCAAGTCAAGACTGCACCATCTAACCTCGTGGCAGGAATGTAGACGCAGAGGTTCGTGTTCGGTGTGTGCCAGCTCCTGAGATTGTGTGCACATGCACAGTCCTCATTACCATGAGATCCTCTCTGACATCTGTGCCAATTGTTTCCAGAGACGCCTTGTGCCAGAGGGGCTGTGTGGGGCTCGGCGCCTTGCTGTCAATCAGACTGCTTGTCAGTCCCCGTGTACAATGTATTTATAATATAAATACTTGTATACTTGTAGAGCAAATCCATTTAAAATCGGCTCTTTTTGGGAGGCAGCTTCCATTCTTTGAGGATAAAACCCCTCAGTTCAACTCATCCCCTATCTAGACAAATGCCATTTTATATTTCAAATTTAAGATGATAAAACATAGGCCATCTTAAAACAAAGGCAAAGAGCTTAGAAAACACCTAAAGCCAGATACAGACAGTACTGACTTTGAGATGTTGATACAGTCGCTCTGTGTGGGAGGAAGGTGAAGCTCTGCTGAGAAAACCCTCCTTTCATCCAGTGTTTCTTCTTCTGCTTTGTTGAAACCAGCAGCATCCTCCTGTCATCATCTAGCACTAATGTCTTGACATGCTGCAGGCTGATTAACTCTACCGACACCAAGTGGATTGTGGTACAACAAGTTATGCTCTTAGGACATGTTTGTCTTTTTAGATCTGAAGCAAATAATCAAAAGTAGGATGAATCAGGTAGGGAACAAATACTTCTCCTGGCGCTGTATTTTCATTTCTGAAAAGCTGTCTTTTATTCCTCGAAAAAAAATTCAAGGTGGGTTTTTGAAGCTGAGAGAAGAGATAGAAAAACACATCATATTTTCATTCCGAGGGCGTCTGCATGGCTTTGACCTCCGTCGGGTCTCTCACAGGTAGTTTGCCTGCAGACTTGCAACGAAACCGAGGAACATGAACGGCTCTTCTTTTGCCGAGCGGGCAAAAATGATGTGTTAGGTAACAAAGAGTGCGAGATGATGGGGAGGAGATGACCTTTGCAGAGAGGTGATGGAAATGTGCAGCAAGGGCAAAGAAAGCGAAAGAGGAGATTTGATTTTTCCTCCCACCTATTTCTGCAGTTATTTCCATGGAGATCTGACGCGAATCCATCCACGAAGGCATTTCACATATTCTATTCCTTCTGGGAAACTAAATGGCTCCAACAACAACAAAAAGCTGGCAGTCGAGGACATCTTAATTCATCTTCGAGCGTGTTGTTGTGTGCACATCAGCATCTGTTTAGTCGCTTTGCTGCAGACATAGAAGTGAACAGAGACGTCTCTAATATTCCATCCAGGTGACCGAATTACAGGTGATGCCAGTTAGAAGGTCATTAATGAGGATTGGAGCGTAGAAGCCGACGGTGCAGAATAATCTTGATACGTTTCGTTGCACACAACACCTGCCTGAAACGTTTGAATTCATATGCCTGCATTATTTACCGACACGTTCTCTCATCACCATCAGGCGTGGCGGTGCCATGACATTTAACCAGCAGCTATGAGGCAGGCAGGCGGCCATTTCATTTGAAGCCGCTCCATGCCCCGGAGACAGACGGGGGAGAGATGAATGAAGGCACACAGATGAAGGTTTGGCCTCTCTCGCTGCCTTTATCGTGGTTTCTACAACACACACACACACACACACACACACACACACACACACACACACACAAGCATGATTAAGCATTCTTTGCAGCTGCAAAGTAATAGATCATTTAACTCTAGGCATCAAAGCCAGACGGTTCAATAAGAATGATTTGATCATATTTACAGAGAATGTATATTAATCCGGGTTAGAGCTATTGATCTGCACAGTCAATATGAAAACAGAGACATCGTGTTTTATGAGACTGCTTCCTGCGGATCGGCGTCTTAACGCTGATGAATTCTAATGTTTTGAGCTTTTTAAACTCTTTTTTTTTTGTCCTATAAAACTAAACGGCAAAATATAATGTTTGTTATTACAAAAATGATTCATATGATCTGCCACTGTAGCCTCTTTCAGCTCATTGTTTTGGTTATACGCACATCTCTGCGTGTTCAACAGCCTCATCCCGTTTTTTAAATGTTGGGTTTCAGGAAGTTAATTGATGGACACTCGAGTTTCAAGTCTTCCTCCATGAGATGATGGACAGCTCCGACGGCGTTAACGCTCTGCTTCCCTAGCGAGGTGATAACATAGGACCCCCTCCCCCCCCCCCCCTCGCTTCTCCCTCGCCTCCGTACTGGCATTCATCACCGTTAGAGTTCATTAATAGGAGTTCGTACTCGTTTGGCAGCAGTGTGCCAGCAGCATAGCTCCTCGCTGTAACAGATATTGACTGAATGTGGAGTTAAGAAAGCAGGGGAGGCTCAGCAAGGCAGTGAAATCTCTTCTTCCTCTTCTTAGTCAACTAACACTTCATTCAGCATGAAAATACGGATGAGTTGTGTTCACGGTCGGTGGGAGATAGAAAAACAAAAAATCCCCAAGCTAAAGTCTTTTCAGGCCGAGCACAAAAGATGCTTTTATGAATAAATCACACACCAATATAACAATTCAAGCCCATCTATCTTTATAAGCCAAAACTTTTGTAAACAGACAGTTTTTTCCCCTGCAAATAAAACAAAAACAAAGCCTTCTCTACCATGAGAGTGAGCTAGACAGCCTAATAATATAAATTCACAATGATCTGAGTGTTTTTATCCGATCCGATATCATGGAGCTCAAGACAAACTTTAAATGATCTCCCTTCTTGCTGGAGAGAAGAAACCATTGTTTCTGATGGCCACTGTCAATCAAAGCGGTTGAAAATTGCCTTCCTGTTGCAGCGTGCAATTACTCCACATGAAGGGAAACGGCAGGTATGGTGACGCAGTCACACCATGAAACCTGTCATCTTGCAGCCCGAACTGCTATTGACTTTTACAGGTGGGAAATTGGAGATGTTTTACAATATATTCATAACATGGGACAAAATGTGTTCCCTTCAATACAACAGGACTCTTAAAACCCTATTGTCATTATTGATTAAGATATTATATTATATGTTTTATTGAATGAAGCGACTCACAGTTTGACGTCTCCTTCACATATCCTGCCTCCCTGTGTTCCTTTCATTTCCTCTCTTCCTCCATTATCATCTCTTTGTTTCTATACTGTCACAACTCAAAAAAGGTACATAAAAAGCAAACCTTCCACAGAGCAACAGGAGGAGGAGGAGGAGAAGAAGAATACTGATGTATGCTTTCCTTTGAATGAGTGCTCAGGTGATTATTATCCCGACCCTATACGTCTTACTAGCGTTGACCAGGACAGCCTCCTCAGGTCTGGAGTCTGTCTGACACATTCTAGCTGGATGGATCAAGAACACACATGACCCAGCGAAGACTAATAAAACACAACTTAACTGCTCAATAAAAGCCATTCGCTTTCAGTCTAATGAACTTGGCCTCTGGGAGCAGCTGCAGAGAGGGCAGATAAAACCCATCACATATTCATTGTTGCTCAAATCCTGCCGACTCTGACTTCACTCTGACTATTTGATTCTATGACGGAGAGCAGCCACGCCAAGTCACATTCAACATCATATATAATATATATAGAAAAACCCCTCTTTGCATGCGTTAGATTCCAGCGGAGAAAGAATGTAAAAAAAAAAGAAGTGATAATGAATGATAATGAAATCGATTCTGAATCCGACACAAGACATTCAGCAGGTTTTTCAAAGTACAACTAATTATTTAATAAAACAACAGCGAGCAACACAAGGTGACCTACCTGTATGTTGTCAAAGGATGTTTTGTTGGTGACGTCATACAGCAGAAGCAAAGCTAAAAGAAGGAGAGACAAGTTTGAGTGTATGGTTTCAGAATTCCTCAACTGCAAATCATATCATAACATGAAGTGGTTTGGTGTGAATCATTCCAAGCATGTGTTTAATTCAATCCTTCACCTTGACGTCTGAATACCCTTTCAAATTAAATTATGAAAGCAGTTAACTTCCATCCTGTGCCCGAGGGTGAGTCATTTGCTTCTATCTCTCGGCCCTGACGTGAGGTGGTGAAAAATTAATGCATAAAGTATTATGAATGACAGTAAAAATACATGTCGTACTTTCACATGGACACCTGTGAATTAATGCAAATACCAAGATAATGATAAGAACCCAGTTAAGGCATTAAAAAGGCACAATGGACAAACTTTCCTGATATATTCCCCAGTAGTCCATTTCTTTACACGGATGTTTTTTTTTTAATTATTTCCATTTCAACAAAGGAAGAACATACAGAAGACTACAAAAGATGTGTGACATATTTTATAAATAACCCAGCAGTGCTTTTCCCCATTGAGTTTAATTGAATGACCTTAATTCAAATAAAAACATGCTAAAATGGCTTAAATAACAGATAAGAGCACCCAAATACATGTAATAATTTTCTTCAAATCAACTACAAAATGAGAAAATGCCAGTGAAAGATCCATGCCTTGCTCCAAGCGGTTCGCCCAGGGAGTTCAGGTGTTTGAGAGAGAGGGAGGAGGATGAGCATGATGAAGACCGACAGCTATGTAATAAAAAGGAGTTCTGCAAGATTTGTCCCCGAGATGTTTCTGACTCTTCTATGATGAGTTATCACTTAACAGTTGAATTCAGGACACAGAATATCAGAAAGTGCAGCAACTGTTTCTAAGTCTGTGTGTGTGTGTGTGTGTGTGTGTGGCTTGCATGCATTTCTGACAGCTGTATTAAATATTCTTTCTATAAAGCTGCTTTCTATTATTAACGTTCCGGTATCTGTAAAGGTCAGCCTCGAGTGTTATCTGAGAGGAGAAGAAAAAGTTAATCAAATCAGTAATTTATATATTTTGTATAAAAGATATACAAAACTTTTGTTTTCTTTTCAGCGCCGGAAACAATGGAGTCAATCAAGAAGCCTCTATGTGAGATTTACTGGCAAATGGAACGGCGAAATTGAGGTTTCGAAGGACGAGATGAAAAGAGATTGCGAGCACAGAATAGAAACCGTTTTGATGAGAGGAGGACAAACTGTGATTTCATTTATAACACTTCAGTTTGTTCTTATTTTCATTTTCCCCACTTAGCTTGAATAGCTAATATATGGGCTTTTTTCAAGCCATTTAAAAACATGTTTGGCCAATAAATGGTGAAATTGATTCATAAAAAATAAAAATAATTTCACTACATTTCCAGACTTAATTTAGGGAAACCTGTAAACGGATTATCTTGTATCTGAAGTATAGATTTTTTAATTGTTTTATTCTTTTATTGTATTACATACATCAATGACTGATTACAGGTAATTAAAAAGCAGTACATTTAAAACGTACAATGTAAGAGAACAACATTACCAATACTCATTTTTTGGTGATTGTTTTTCCTCCTTTAGACATCCAAAAATATATTCATAAAGAAATACTTAAGTGTTTAACGTAAAGTAAATAAATGAATATCCCACCTACAATATACACGGATGTTTCTATTCTAAGTGGTTTCTTTCCCCAGACATCATCAGTTGCTCCAGAACCAGGTGCTGGCTTTCAAATATCTGGTTTCTACAGGAGGCTGTATATTTAGATTTTATCTGACACTGTTAGCAGCTAGCCACCGGCTCAGCCGTTGCCATGCTGATGTAGACAGATGTACAGAGCAGCTTAAAACAGACAAAAGCCACTAGGGACTCATCCTAAACCTGCAACCACTGAACTTGTCATGCAACACAAGCACTGTGTGGAAACAACAAAGAACAACAACAGGAAAAAAAAAACTTGAGTTTGTTTTCAGAGTTGAAGGGAAGCACACAGAGACTGACAGCGCTGGTAAGCAGGCAGATCCAAATGAACATGGCTTTCAACAAAGCAGTGAAAGCCGGGGGAAGCAAAGTAGCAGTGCCTTTTGTACAACGCTACAGGAACATCAAAAAGGTCACCAACAGTCTGTTGTTGAAACAGAGAGTTTATTCAGATTAGGCAAAACTCGCAGTGAATCACAGTCGGCAGCATTTATAGACTCGGTACCTACATGGGTGTTTAAGTGATGAGTGGAGTGCTTTTTGTTGTGGCGAAAAAGAAGTTCATGAGTCAACCGCTCATAAGTCCTACAAGCGCTGACAATAACGTTTGATGTTCAGATCCTATCCTAGTAAATACCAGAGGCCATTTCTAATTCTATCCTCCCCTCCAACTCTTAGATCTAACGGGTCAGAAGGTGATCAGCACTTAAAAAGATCAGAGCTCCGCTGATGTGTGAAGAGAGCCTTGATGTAATGCTGCGTTCTCCGGTTTACGACTTATCCTGCGATGTGCTTCATGGTAGCAATGGAACAGTAAGTGAAAGTCCTGACACAGAGATATCCAACGCTCCAAAGATTTATGGTGTGGTTGTTTAGAGCGAAGCCAGTTCCCCGGGCATCGTGCCTGAAACCAGACCTGCTAAAAGTCCCTCCAGGGTCTCCTTCCAAGAGACGGAGACTAATAAATCCTGCTATAATGATGCGGGCTAACCACCAACGCATGACATGCATAATGAGGATAAGACACAGACACAGATCGTTTAAGCCTCGGTTATGTTCTCTGGGAGGATGTGTGCCGGCGTTAAACAGTGACGAAGAAACGTCTGGATCTTTCAGACTGTGCAGGGTTTCTTGTTGTGGCAAACAAAGCTCCTCAACGTTCTCCGCCCGTCTCCACTTCTCCTTTGATCACGAAGGGATCCTCGACGGTCCGGAGATTAAAAGACCAGACCAGGTAATGCATTCTCCATGCGGATGAGGGGATGACATGACACGTGCACGTGACTCTGCAATATTGCATAAATACCGAGTACCACAAAAAGGAGCAGAACCGTGACTAATCAGACCTTTTGTTCAGAGCTCAGCGTTGGTGCGTCAGACGTCGGGTCATGATTATTCGATTGAAGCACTCGGCTCCTGATTACCGGCTTTGTGAGAAAACAACGGTGTCGCCTCTAAGAGCTTTCTAAATGAACTTGCGTGGGGCTAATAACAATAAACATCACGATGAATAAAAAGTAGACACACACACACACACAACCATCGGTGATGACTGATTACAGTTCATCAACATGGATGCCCAATTGTTCTCTCCGGGTTTCTCCGACTTCCTCCCACAGTCCAAAGACATGCAGGATGGGGATAGGTTCATTGCCCGTAGGTGTGATGTGAGTGTGAATGGTTGTTTGTCTCTATACGTTAGCCCTGTGATAGACTGGCATCCTGTCCAGGTGAACCCTGCCTTCACCCAATGACAGCTGGGATCGGCTCCAGCCCCCCCACAACCCTGAATACAGGATAAGCGGTAGAAAATGGATGGATAGGTGGATGGATGGATGGGCTGCCCAATCTACAAATGGATGTGTTTTTGGGCTTCCTCTCATGGAATCTACACTCCAATGCATTGGGTGGTTAAACTCAAACCACTCCATAACTCCACCCAATTGTTGAGTTATGGCCTGTTGTGTGAACTCATAGTGACGTTTGGCACAAATTTGAAGAAATCCCCTCAAGGCATTCCTGAGGCATCACGTTCATCAAGACAAGTATCTGAAGGGTAACAGAAACTTTCTGAACCCAGAAATCATATACAAGTCACTCACCGTGGGCGTCCCGGTAGTAGGCGTGAGTGACACTGCGGAAGCGCTCCTGTCCAGCTGTGTCCCAGATCTGCAGAGAATGGAAGGGAAAGCAATCACTGAACAGAGAAAGAAGTTTCTATTTTTTTTTAATGATTAAGTCCTGTTTGCTCAGCCGTCCCACTGGAGCTCATTGTGAACCCCTCCGTTCCATTTAAGTCTGGAATATGGAAATGAGATATGCAGGACTATTGAAAACTCCATTGTTTTAATAATAAATAAAAAAAACTCCACTTCAAACAGCATTAATTGATTTTCACAACCACTTGTGGGCAGTGCAGCAAGTAAACACAACAGGACACATTATCACCACAAAGGTAACGTCTTAGCAAAAAAGTGAAGGCTGTAAAATCCAAATAATGAGCTAAATTATGCTGAAATACTCCAAAGAAGAGAGAAACAACATTCACAAGCAATCCATTTTACATTACACACAGTGATATGAACCGTTGCTAATATAGTATAACAAATATTAATACGTTGAGATTTAAGGTCACACCACATATTGCAGTTATTATGCTTCCCATCATCCTTTACCTTTAGCTCCTTCTTGGTCATGATATTGAATATTAATCATCTGTGGTTGGTGTCAATGGAGTCAAGCCCAGTGGAATATGGCTAATTAAGTCCATCTTTGCCCCATCATGCAGCACTGTCACTCATCGCAATTCATCTCCAATGGCAATTACATTTTCTACTCTCCCTAGAGAAGAATTTTTGCATTTTTGTAGATATTTTCCAGCATTTTTTCCTGGACCGTCTCTCTTCTTCCTTTCTGAAAGACATGTCTGCTTTGTTGCCAGGCAAACATCCCCCCCCAGGATCCAAGTTGCGTTAATGAAGGACGGAAATTACTGCAAGAAAAATATCCCTCCCACTGTCTATTTGTAGGCTTCATGGCGCTCTGCAAACTGACTTCGAGCCAATTAACCCCAAAATGAATAGATTAGAGAGCAGAGGCCCGCTCCATCAACCCCTAACTGAGATCAGACGGGATAATTCACATAATTACTTGTGAGAACTAGAACAATGGTGAGTTGATCTCAGTACGGACAGCAGTGAGAAGAGTGAATGAAGTGTGGGGGCAGAGAAGAAAACCCAGAGGCTAATGGAAAGCATTCATGGAGATGGATAAACCCTAATTATCTTTTAGAGGCTTTTTGTATCAAGACCATTGATTTCCTCACAAAACAAGGCCACAGCCAGACGTGTACTACATCTTGTTGGATTAGACACATGCATCAAGTCAAAAGCAGGCACTGCTAGAGCTAAGATTGTTTTTTATCTCGGAGACAGGTGGAGTTGGAAACAGGATCTGACAGGTATCTACAAAGCCACAGGGCTTGGAGGCCGATTCCTTTTTGGGAGACACTTTTCTCTTGACTCTTCTAGAAGTGAAGAAAACAGCTGTTGACGATTGTCAGTGTAAATTTAAATTCTTACCTGGAGCTTAACCTTGACCCCGTCGATGTTCAGGACTTTATTCTGTAAATGAAAGAAAGAGATCATAAGTGACAGCGCCCCAACTAGCAGCAACTTCCTCGCAACTTCTGGCGGTCAGACACCTGACTGAGCGGTCTCTTCCTCTCATCCACCGGGCCACACTCTCCTCTCTCCATCAATATTGTATGTCTCTACCTCACTTCAGCTGTACTTTTGATGAAGCTTCCCTTCTTTCCTCCAGAGGATTACGCCCTCTGCTCTCCTCGCCTCCCTCTGCATCAACATCTTAAGGAGATATTCCTCTGATCTCGGCTTCTCCGAGCAGAGTGAGGCTCGGCCAAATGGATGTGCAGTTTCCCAGGTCAGAGTGTGAGAAAGGTTAAACAACCTGCCATAAAATAACATTTTTTGTATTATTAATAGTCAGAGAATCAGCAAAACCTTCCCAATATCTGTGAGCCAGTGATCGCTCTAGAAAAAAAAAGGTCAAGACGTCCTTCGGTGTCCCACATACAGGCCTCACGGTACGCCAACGTGGATTACCATCGCCCAGTGTCACGACAACACTTTGATGCGCCGCTGACCTTCTAATTCTCTGATCCCCGAGGAGAACCAGGAGATATTCAACCCCAGACAAGATGCTGCTAATCTGCCAGCGGAGCACTCGGAAATAGATACGGCCTTTTGTTGACGCGTTTTGGCTGATTTACCTCCCAGAGAGTCACAAAGGAGGAATCTCATCCATATTCACGGGCGAGCGGAGCTGTAGTCTGTAAATGTGCTCTGATAATCATCAGAGGTCTCAAAAGACTCCCTCCCTGTTGTTGTTATTGCCACTAAAAACAAACCCACGATGCGTTCGGAGGCCTCATAAATATTAAGGAGCAAAAAAAGAAAGAGGCTCATGAAAGCGCTGTGGTTAGTCAGACTTGATTGCACTGATAATCCTGTTGGGTTTGTTAAGAGCAATTCCTTGAAAATCAGCCAGAACAGGACATTTAATGACTTAGCAGCTTATAAGACTCGTCTACTTGCGGTATAATAGGGAATTAAGGTATTGCAGATTACAAACTGTCAATCACACTTCAAGCAATACTGAACTCTAAGCGTCGACATCTCACAAGCTGACGCAGCTCTGTGTAGTTACAATTTACAGAAGCTTCAATTTCATTCCCTGAGCAGAGAGTGGCAAACACCCTTCAAACAGAACATGTCTTTAAACACAAACTGCTCTATTGGCCAGCCGGGCGCGGGATGTTAGCCATTTAATCTTTCCCACCCAAAAAGGTACACGAGTGAGAAGGCGTAGTCGTAGCACTTGAAGGGAATCATAAATTACATATGCAAGAGGAGCTTTTAGAGGGGGCCCGTGAAGTGTGAGCCGATAAAACATTGATGGCAGTGGCGTGAGGCAAAGAACGGGAGCATGATGGCCACAAAAAGGTTGCACGTGAAAATTCACAGAGACAGAGGCTCTCTTCTTTACTCTGAGAGCGCCTAGGTGCATAAGGCTGCCTGGCCTCAACACACACACACACACACCAGAAATCAAAGCAATGGGGGGAAAATAAGTTAGGAGACAGGCAGGGCTCTACTCTGCAGTCAGCCCAACTCCCAGCTGTCAAGTGTTTTCCAAGTCATGCTGACACAGGCATATGCACACGCTTTGCACACACTGTACCCACAAAACCATTCAACCCCTCCCTGCCTACAGAAAGGAATCATCTCAGCGGCCGGGTTTGACCATATTCAAAATATCACATTGCCCCCTTCACTCTATGGAGGGCATTACAGCTTGTTATTTTACATAGATATATCTCATGATATAGTACATTTACATAAAACAACAAGGTGGGAATGATTGTTGTTTTTGCTACTAAACAGTTAATCAAAAAAACCTGGTAAATCAAGATCTGTCCTCGCATTGCAGCAAAAATCCTGTAAATCATATTTCTGATGACTTTCTGATCCTGTTGCCGAAACGGATTTCTCACCAATTAAAAAACCTATCCTCCCCTCCAGAATCTCATCGTAGCACTTCTTTCCTGACACAGAGCGGTACGAGATCCTCAGCCAAGATTCAGACCTTAATTAACCTCCTAATGCATAAGGTCATGCCTCAACATATTATTTGATGTCAGGACATTGAATAAGGTCAAAAGATCCTCCCGAGTACCGTAGTCACCGTCCCAGAGGGCCGTTAATTGTCATAGAAGCTCAATGCATTCATGAAGCTTTGGTTGGTTCATTACTCTGTTGTGTAATAATACGTTATTATAACACAATGTGAGGATACGTGTAAATAAAGCAGACACTTCCACCTCTGTAATTTGAAGAGGCTTATGACTGAGATTTCCTTTTCTATATGAATTGTTAAACCTCCTGTGATAGATAATTGTCTAAATATGGCCTCCCCTCCCTTCTAGCTCCTCTTGATCCTCGATGCAGCTTCATCAGCATTTCCAAACAGCAAGACACTCTTTTACAAAAAAAAATGCAATTAAAGATGCACTGAGTATTCTCCTGGAGACAGAGACAATAAATCACATTACACAAGACACAACAAATTACTGCAACCTATAGACGCCATCATTGACCCGGCTGACCTCAGCACACGTAGTAGCAATGGTTTCAACCACATGCTCAATGAAAAATGTTTGACCTTAAGTGTTGTATTTTTCTCTGGGTTTTTTGATTTTCAAGATGTACATTTATAAAGAGAGCTCCTGTTCCCCACTGCGTTTCAAAATAGAGGCTCTATTAGCTTACATTATCACACCACTGGGATTAAATATGAATTGTTATCAATCTCTTTCCAGCAATTCAGTGAGGATATGCAGGGCTAAGAAGGAAGGTGTTGTGCTCATCAATCTGCTTCACCCAAACACCTGCGACTGTGGCACGAGTGTAATAGCTGGACCCTTCCTCTTATTTCGTTTTTTCCCCTCGGGTGACCTTGTGAAGTTGGGAAAAACTAAAAAGACATACTCATATGAGCAGTGGGCTTCAGGGCCCTTCCACCAGAACAACTGCACTGCTGCAGAAACGCAGGCTACCTCGTTCATTTCTATAAGACGACAGAGCAGGAGGGCTGCTTTAAAAAACAAAACAAAAACTCAGAGAGAAAGAGACACAGAGAGAAAGAGAGAGAGAGAGAGAAGCGGTGGTTAGGAGCTTGGAGAGTGAATATAGATGAGGTGACCAGTGAGAACAAAGCTGTGAATCAGTAGAATACAACACTGTTTAACAGCGGTTATGTTCCATAGCAAAAATAAACACATGCTGGATTTTCAGCGTATTCAACCCAATGCATGCTTCATCACGCTGTGGCCTGCCTGCTCTCTCTGTGTCTGTGTCAGAGTGAGTCTCGAATGGGCGTCACACCAAGGAATTTTACCTTTAACCCGTAGCAACACGTGCTGTGATCCAAACGCAGCCTTAGACTATAAATACGCACCTAATCAGCAGTTTGTGATGCCGTATCACAATATTCAGCTGGATGCAATGATGGGGAGCCTTGACCTCTCTGAAGGTTCCCTCCCCAGGAACGTTTCACACACTGGCCTGATATAAATCAAAGAGCAACACGTTTGCTGTGACCGTGTTTGGTGCTGAATACAGGAAAGAGAAAGTTGTTGGCTGAACTCCAACACATCTGGTCTGTTTCTCAAATGTCCCTTCAGGCGTTCAGACATGGATCTAGGAATACGGCCTCCACACATGCAGTACACAGAACATTTCACATGCAAACACAGTGGATGCAAACAGCCACTTTAAGCATGACAGTAATGAAAATGCTTCATCCTCTCTTCTCTGCCTTCCCTCTCATTTTGACTTTTGTCCATATGGCAGCTCTGACCAGCACATTGTGCATCCTGTGGTGGTTGGAGAGATTTGAGTTTTGCACACAAATGTGACAAAAATGACAAATGAATGAGTAAAAATGTGTTTCTGGTTTGGGGACATTTTTTTAGTAGCGGGATATGTTGATAAAATGAAAATAAATCATTATTTCTCCTTATTTGATTTTGTAACAGGATCAGGCCTGGGTGGATTTCTAATGATATTACTTGACAAAAAGAAGTGTCCAAACTTTCAGTCCATCGACACGGTTATCCTTCTCACCACCTCTTATCCCTATATCTCCATTCAACAACATGTATCTCCCCTTGAGTTGTGTTTTCTTTTCCATTTCATTCTTCCATCGGCTTCGTTCCAACGATGCTCCCATATTTCAGCGAGTCACTTCCCACCTCTTCCGCGCCGCGGTTAAATATTCATGCGGCTCCACAGGGCTCGCCTCTCTAGGTCCCAGTGACATTATGGCGGCAGGTGGCAAAGCTGCTTTTCATTAATTACAAACATCTCCCAAGGCGGAAGTGAACCCCACGTGCATGTACACACACACACACTCCCCCGGACAAACCGTTGTGAAGTGACGCTGAATGCTTGACAACTTTTAATAGCGACTGGGGCTTGTACATGAACACAACGGAACAGCTCGGCCCTAAATTTAGAATAAAACATACGAGAAGAATCCAGAAAAAATGCCTTAAAGTTAACGCCACACACATGTTTTGTGTCCTACTGTTCCTTTGGCTCTTATTGTAGCTCCAACAACATCTTAATTCAATTCAATATTCAGTCAGAAAAAAAAAGCAAAACCAAACTGCCACTTGATGGCATGACGAAGCTTGGCACTTTAATTGCACCCACTCAGAGAAGACAGGCTGGCAGGCTGGAGAGAGTGAATCATGGAGAACTCAGTCAGCCATCGACTACACAAACTATAACATTTTACAGATATAGATTCTGCGGTCCCCACCGTTACGTCCCTCTCTTTGACACCATCTGACCACACTTATCTCGCCTGGGTGACATTCGGATGTTGTTGCTGTGGATCCTGGTGATGCGGATCACTGAGCTTTATGTCCCACTTCGGAAGCCCCTCGTAGTGATGACCTGGCACCTGACGAGAACCTTGTTGACTCTTATTTTTTTCACACCCCAACCCTGAGTTTCCTATATCCAAGTCAGCGCTGTCACCCACTGAGCTATAAGTGGAGAGAGTCATGTGTGTGAGTCAGTGACATGCACGGAGGAAGTATAAAGGAGGAGCGGAAGCTTTCAGGAGGAGATGTAATCATCGAGTCAGAGCTTGATTTTCATGACGGGTCCTTTATCGTCCCCTCACATGCCAGAGCTGCTTCACTCCCTGCTGTCTTATTTTCCATCTCCTCTGTGCTTGCTCTCTAAAACGTGCATCACAGACACCTACATACTCATATGATGGCATCTGCAACTCTCGAACCAAACCAAAGACTCAATGTGTGGTTTGTAAACGTGGTTACACGTGGATAACTTGTGGTATTTAAAAAAGAATTTGGTTCTTTAAAGCCTGAAAATGTAGAGAAAGACTACAGGCAGCATTTCTAGAGGCAAACAGAAAAGCTCAGTCACACCTCGTCTGTGTCCACTCATCTGTAATACAAATGAAGAGATAATTCATCGGACCAGCCTTTTGTCAATAGTTGGAGGGGCACTCACACACACAACCTCATCAACTGCCTTCAACTTGTCAAAGCAACAACATCGACCTCTCCGCTTCTGTCAGCAGCTCGATTTTCACTCCTTGCTGATTTAAAACGTTTTTTTTTTTTTTAAAAGAAGACGCTGCACAAATTATTTCTGCACAAAAAGGAAAATAAACTGATAGATGATTAAAATGAAGAGCATGTAAATCCTCCTCTCCTCACCGAGATGCAGTAATTATGCCATGACTAACATCCACTTGTTGCATGAGTCACGGTCTCAAAACATGCTGTCTGAAAAGACGATGACCTCATGTTTGTCTGAACAAAGATTTTTTTTGTAGCTGCATTGTATATCAAGGCTCTCCCAAGATTCTCTATGATGCAGAAGGAAATGTGCAGCACCTTTAAGTAAAGAAGTAATACTAAGATGATAAAATGCTCAATTATTGTACAACTAACACGGTCCTGCATTCAAGTTACGTGTATATCATGGGTAAAATGTACTTAAAAAGATCAAATGTGAAGGTAGTTGTTATGCAGAATAGGCCCTGTTATAGTATATTATCATGCATTATAGTCTTAGTCAGAGTGGCGCTAATTTGAACCATTAAGTACTGTTGAATCGTTTAATTGGTAACAAGTCATTATATTTAACAAATGAAACTTCAGGCTTGTAAGTAAAACCTTAATCTGCAAAGTAACACACTAATAATGCAGCAGCTGAGTTATTTTCCATCACTGCAATTTACTTTAACACAAATTCTCACATTGGAAGACCAGCAACCATCAAGTTCAGAACCATGAAAATGAGTTGCCTAATAAATGGACTTGTTGCAGCTCTCCAAACAGGAACCCACCAACAGGAGGTGCTCAGTTATCCGCCTGTTTCTAGTTGGCGGCTGGTCTTTGAAGCCTTTTTCTCACTGTGCACATTGGAGCGAGAACAGATCACCTGCTTCCCAAAACATAGTGACAAGTCAGCAGACGGCGGCGGCTCTCCGCGAACATCCTTTGCCAACGGTGATGTAAGAGAGGCAGCTAACAACGCCCGGCTACAGTCAGACGCAAAGCAAGAGCTGCCTGTTTGGATCGCCTCCGGTTCATTAACAGTTGCCACATCTGTTGAGCATCGTTATCACTGCGGGCGTGTATATCGGGTGTGTGCATATGTGCGTGTCATTGACATCTACAAAACGTGCTGCCAAATGTGTGACACCAGACAGACTTTTGTCCTCAATCATCAACTGAGGGAGAGATTCATATTTCATGAGACACCTTAAATGTTTAATGTCTTTACACACACAGTATGTGGAGCCGCAGCCAATGCTTTCCTTTCCTGTCTCTCTCTGTGAAAGGTAATCAAAATGAGATAATCTCTCTCAGCTCATCCCAGCTCAGCTGAGATCAGTGAATTGACTCGAACACATTTTCAGCCCATTTGGCCGCTGAGCGGTTATCGATGCTATTCACTCAACGAGGGCTCAGTTGACCAAACCCAAGAGGCAATGCAACCTTCGTGATGAATCGCACGTCTAGATGGGATGATTGGCTCAGCATTACGGGGGGTCAGAGGTCAGGCAAGGAATCAATGTTTGTAGCCTCAATTTCAGGTGGTTGACGAAGAACATCAATAGTCACAAATAAAGCTTTGTGCGGGAAGAAAACTGTTGTTGCCTCATGGCCGTATTACAGCTCTACCCGACTTGTTTTGAACATAAATGCGACAAAGATATATTTATCTTTTAATTTGATATTGATAACTGACATCATCAAATACATGTGGAGAAGGTGGAGAACTCACAGTCACTCCGATGCGTCATTAGATGAGGGAGTTGAGGTATATTTTCCCTCTTATCTCCACTCCGGTGATGGATCCATCAAACTCACAGCTCCATTAAAATCTTTAAAGGAGATGTATGGAAAAAGCCTGTTATCTTCTACGTATATTAATATATATTTAAGGCACCTGGGTTCATCATTGTAGCCCGATATATGCCAGAAATATTCAGAACACGTTCGGCTCCTCATTATATCTCCAAAGACATGTATGCATCTACTGTTTCCTTCTCGGGTTATTAGACTGCAGGATTTACAGCTGATTCTGCACCTTTGTGACTTGATTAGCCCGTCCTGCCGCCTCGGTCTCGTCTCCTTTCTCTCTTCTCTGGCAATTGGAATACACCCACCCTCACTGCCATGGAAATGCACTTATCAAGACCATCTTGGGCATTGTCTGCATAATAAGACCCGACCTATTTGAATAATTCAACAGTCTGTTGTTTTCATAAATAGATGAAATTAGAAATCTGTGCTGATGGCTGATGCAACACACCGCACTGGTCAGTTCTCTCAAGACAAAGAAGGTCAGAGACACGTTAGCATCTACGCCTCATTAATGAGGTTAATTGGGATGCAAGAGAGGAAAAAAATGGTGGCAATCCATCCAGCAGAGATTTGGTTCTGGCTCAGAGCGGTGCACCAACCAACCAGCTGACATCGCCATCCCTGGAGCTGGGTGGCTAAAAACAACAATCCTCCCCCACCAGCCTGAATCCGACATGCGAAGCACTGTATATCTCAGATCACTCATAAAACAGTCTTGTGTAAAATACAGACTTCTAACAGGGTGAGATGAATTAGTATGCCAGGTGTGACCCATGTCTCCTAAACCTGTCAGGGACATTTTATGGACCACTCCCAGACGGAGAGCCTTTGGACAAAGGGAGGCAGGGTTGTGCTGTTTCATACGTCTTGGTGCTGCATTCCCAGAATGCAAGATATCTGCTAATCCTGCGGGGGAGGAAATTATCTGTGACTAATCAATTGGGAAAATATTAATGTTGCATGTTATTGCACGTTTTGTTCACACGTGGGGCAGGAGCAGGGGAGGGACTGTCACTGGGGTCAAGGAACTGAATCAGAGGGGGTCATGGACATTTACACACAAGGTCCAGGCACTGAAGCTCCTGAATGACACAAAGAGAGAAAAGAGACTGTCAATAATAAGAGGGCTGAGTAATACACAAGGCACAGTCCCAGTGAAGGACTTTTAAAAACCTTGGTAGTCAAGAGGAGAGAGAAACACAGGTAAACCAAACGAGATGCAAATGGGGACTGAAGAGAAATAAGAGAAATTTGAAAAACACAAATGTTAACATTATATGTGATTAAAAAAAATGTGCCAATCCACCTCGTCGATGTTGAAATCTCTCCCAGGAAGTTAAAACGGTGACATGCCGCAGGTAATAGAGTGGGGAGGATCCTCTGGGGACCATGAGTGTAAAAAAAAGAAATAAAAAAATGGAAATTTCATGGCAATCCATCCGATATTTGTTGAAATATTTCAGCCTGGTACTCAAAGTTTGATGATCCATCCTCAGGCATCATTGAAACTCTGACTTCCTGAGGCAAACAGGCCATGTTTTTTTGTTCGGGTGCAGAGAAGTGGAATCTGGGGTTGCATAAGAGATCTGTCACTTGGGGAAGTAGACATAGCTGACAGCTGGAAGCAGCTCCCTTGTCTCTCAGTAGAGGTGAGAAGTGCTGCTCTTCTCCCCAGCCCGCATTTATGTCACATCGGAAACCAGAGGAAGGCTTGTTTGAGTAATACTGTTGATTGGCTTCCCCCTCCGAGTATCTTTCATTTCTGCTTCTCCTCGGCATGATTACCAACATCACCCCTTAATAGTCCTCTGTTTGACACATCACATCTTTTTAGGGGAATACTTAATTGCTTGCTGGGGAGGGAAGTGACAGAAAAATGGAGGAAACTGAAAGTGTGATGGATGGAGAGGATAACAGCGTGGGGAATTGATATTTGTCTCTCGGTGTGAGAAAATCTGATAGCATCAGATTAAGAATGATGGCTGACATGTCAGATATTCTCGAGTGTTTGGCCACAGATTGATAGACCTGGGAGGCTTGTACGCTATATTAAACAATTCTGTTGAACCCCAGTCTGTAGGAGTTCAGCACCAAGGACAGTTCCAGCCTCACACGGTAGTTTGGTTTTATTGAAATGGCAGTGCGTTAGCTTTAAGTGCCTCAATATAAACAAACATATGACTTATTTAAGTGTGAGTCATTTATTTTCATTCTGTCAATAAAGAATTCTCTTTGCAGCCAAAGCCTGATATAGTCATCTCCGAGCCATAGAGCTCTGCTGAAATATTGGAAGCACATCAGTGAACCATGCTGTTGCACTTCATCACACTGTATTTTAGCCAATCCCCCCCACACACACACACACACACACTCACACTGATGCTGCCGTGAATACCAACTCGACCACTAAGTCTGTATTAATCTACGTCTGGAAATAGTCCAACCAGTTTGAATCAATGGGTTCAGGCCGGTGTGCTTCATACAAGGGGTTGGAATTTATTGAGGAAATGACTAACGCATTGTTGGTTTCAGTCTTCAGTAGGAAACATATTGAATAAGAAAATGTGTCTTGCTGTCAATCTAAGAGGAAACGTATGGATCTAAAATGACACAAAATGGACAAAAGCTCAGGCCCAACACATTTGAATATGGATGAAAAGTGTCACTAGTTTGTTTGTTAGCTCTGCATCTTTAAGATTGGAACGTTTCACTTCATTTGATACCTTAATACATACTGTTTATATGTCTGATTGCTTTTCACATTTTAATACGTTTAATGACTCTAATGTCTAATTAGCTACTAAATCCAAATCAATAACTGTGTGTTTAATATTTAATGAAATCCCACTCGATGGGTAAATGCACAGTGACGTTTCCATACTGTCTGTGTTACACTTTAGAAAGTCCCGTCCTGACTGAGCATGAACCTACAAGTGACATGAGGTGTGACTTGAAATGGAGAAAGTAGAGAAAAAGGAGTCATGTGATGTTAATACTCGTGTGTCCACAACAAGCAAGGAGCATGAGGACCACATCAGAGGTCCAGACAGCATAAAGCAACATACACCCACGCGACGCCTTCCACAGCGAGGAAGAAAACCCTCAGCACTCACGAGACGAGAACTTTTAGAGCCGCACAATCAAGCACAAAGGCGTGCTCTGACCCCTCTACCTTAGCACCTGCGTTACCGTGGCAACGGGTGACCTCCACATGCCGCACCGTAGGCTGCAAGTGCGCTGTATTCTCTGGATGCAGAATAAGCAATGCTTCACTAGAGAGCTACAGAGGTGAAGTCACATCCAATTAACCTGGTCTGGTCTATATGTCGCTGCTGTAAATGTTCCACAGGGCCACATCAAATCAATTATTCTTCCTATCAGTCTTTAGCAGTCATTATATCTACGCTAATGACATTGAGAAACCGATAATAACAAGGTGAGATCTACATTGAATTAGGTGCCATATTTCTTTCACTCTTTGCATATGAATCTATTACCCCTTAATAGTGAGATTTCATTCTGACTCCGTGTATTTTAAGCCTAACAAGGCGCCGGCGCAGCTCGGTAATCCTGAGAACATGCTGAGGCTTAAAGGAGATGAGACTACAATAAACAAGAGGGGGAAGAAAACACAGCATCACGCTGCAGCTTTGAAGTGGGGAACCGGATCAGATCCCCACAAGGAGCAAATTGCCTGTCTTTCCCACCAACTAAAAAAGAGATCAAAACTGTCTTTTGCTAAAAATAACAATGGCTCCTTGTCTCCCTGTGTATCCTCCATGGGAAGACAACACGGAGGACCTTCATGTTTGACTTCACAACTAGCTGCTTAGAGGATTCACATACACAGTCGTGGCATGTGTTAAGTTCTGTTTCTGACTTTTTTGTTTTTTTCTGGTGAACATTGTGAATATGGGAACAATAACAGGAGAAAAAAGGCCATTTTCTCTTGTACTGAAAAAATGAACCTTGGAATAAGGAACCTTGCAGAAGAGAATAGAAGGATATTGAAATCATTTATGCCAGACAGCTCTGTGCTACACGGCAATTAAATAATGAATCAATATGAGAAAAGAGCAGACTAAGCGCCAAAAACTTTATGAGTTTGGTACTTCTTCCTCCATTAGTAGTGAACGCAGCAGTCAATGATGGCTGATGAAAGCTTCTGCTTTGCTGAGGTAGGCCTAAATGTACAACAGGGCCATAGACGGTGTTATAAGGAACGTTATGTAAGGACATAAATCAACTGCTCATCCACCTACAAGCTCATCCAACCCACTCACGTGGCCGTATAATGGTTGGTGAGTTTAGTTTATATACACACACAGTCCATATCGAGTATGCCTCCCAAGAGTATACAAGTTCAACACTTCACCAAGTCACTCACTAGAAAAGAGTACACACCTGAATCTCCGAACTGATGTCGGGGTTCAGCTGTGCATTTTGGGTAATGTAGGCACCAGGCTTTGACAAGGAAGATGAATGCATGTCATAAAAACAGCACCACTCTAGACTCCTTACATGTAATGACAGTGTGAGGTATTTAAATCAATTAGCCTGGTTAGCAAAGAGAATGAGTTAGAGATGAACTTTCGCTTCTCCACTTTTTCTGGTCCAAAAAGACCAGAAAAACCCTGGTGATCAAAAGAAATAATCACCAGCACCGTTAGTGTGGCTGACGCGACCTTGAGCGTGAGGTCACGGGAGAGCCGAGGGAGGCCACGGTCTCTTCTCGCTGCCCCGGGGAAAAGTGTTGCTCTGATGGTTCTCCTCTCTCAATTAGAAAAAGATAGACACGTCCTTTCCTGGTTGCCAATGTGGGACCACATAACTGGTACACGAGAAACCCGGTAACAACCAGGGAGACTACAGAACTAAAGCATGTCAAACTAATTTAAGAAATCAATATCCTATCTTGTGAGACGGGAAATACGCACGGCTCTGGGACATATAAAGACGTTGAATTTGAAAAAAAAAAAGAAAAATCCAATTAGAACATGAATAGCCCCGTTTCACAAAAAGGTACTAAACCTGACAATGTGTTGGCATGTATGTGGGTTGGTTGGTTTGATTTGAACTCACCCTGAAGTCAATGCCCACAGTGGAGATGAAGCTGCCAGCCAGGAACGCCCCGTCTTTAAAACGGACCAGCAGACATGTTTTCCCCACACCAGAGTCTCCGACCAGCATCACCTGCAATACAAGGAGGAGGAACTCAGACAGGAAGGAGTGTACAATCAGTGGTGTGAGGGATAAAACTTCCATCTGACACGGTTGATGAGGTGCATGTCAGACTAGGAGCATGAACAGGAGGGAGCTCATACATTACATTTGATATCAGTGTGGGACATTTGAATCATTGAGCTAAATTAGTCCTGGTATTTTGGTATGTGGCCAGAGTGAAGAGGGTGTATGTGAATGAGCGTGTGACTGCTCATTATGGCCACCAGTCTCTATCCTCACAGCGCTTCTGCAAGTGTGTGAACGCACACAACCATCTAAAAACAGACATACTCGGGCTCCTTCTCTTTTTTCCTTTTTTTTTTATTCAGAGCTGTGATGAAGTTAAAGGTTTGATGTAATTACCGCTATGGCGCTAGCTGAGGGACTGCGATGCCCCAGACCCTGGAAATCAAAAGCTCCTCTCGGGTGCAGAGAGGAAACGGAGAGGAGATGAAAGACAGAGGAAGGAGAACGAAGAGACATAAAAATGTGGATAAAGGGCAATATGTATGAAGATCTCCCCCTCTGTTTCCTCACTGGTTCAACTTTAAATTATGGCTTTTTTAAAAATCTTCTTGAAACAGCTCAACGTGAGCGAAACGTTGAACACCTTTTTCTGCAATTGCTATTTAATTGGATGATGAGGATGATTCAAAATAAGACGCAGTTCACTGTGGATGGAACAATCACAAAGACATCATGCACTCACATTAAACAGCTGCTTCAAAAACACAGAGTAGGTGGTACAAGTCCCTTGAAGCCTTGTTGGGAGTAGCTGCACTCTGTTGTTGTTGCAGTGAGGTGACAGTTCTCACGCACATCTCGCTCTACATGCGCAGCCTGTAGTAAGAGCTGCGGGGATAAACAGCATCCAACCAGTTGCACAATGATTTTGGTCTGTGGGCTCCAGGTTATCGATCCTCTATTGACACAGCTGGTGTCAGGAGCTCGAGCTGCTGCTTCATGGTGAATAAATAAACCGGTGGTGGGAAAAGAAACATCAACATGATCTAACACACGCATAGTTGTGGTTACCTCTCCAATTCTCTTTTATTATTACACTATTTTTGCTTGTAAACTGAGAAATTGAAGTTAAGGGTTGCAGTGTGTTATGTGATGCACTGCTCAACAACATCCTACCTTGAAAGCGATGTCATAGAACTCGCTGCTGTTGCTGATGGAGGGTCTGCTGGGATGGACCACGCCGTTCATCTGGACGATGCCCGGGCTACTCCTCACCGTTTTCCCGGTGCCTTTCCCGGTGGGGCTGCTGCCC
Source organism: Eutrigla gurnardus (assembly GCF_963514095.1). Taxonomy (NCBI): domain Eukaryota; kingdom Metazoa; phylum Chordata; class Actinopteri; order Perciformes; family Triglidae; genus Eutrigla; species Eutrigla gurnardus. The sequence goes on from NC_139931.1 coordinate 9,243,052, forward strand.
GCGGACGGGCTGCTGCCCGCGGCTTTGCCTTTGGCAGCCTTCTTACGAGACATTTCTCAAGATTTGAAAAAAAAAAACTCTTTATTAGCTAAAGCGAATGAAACCAAAATCTCGGGCTTTAAAAGTTGCTGCAGCGGAGAACTTGAAATAGCAGATTTGTTGAACGCATGATCCGACACCTTGCCGCACTCAGAGTAGAAGTGAAATCCCGAAAATGAAGAAGAAAAAAAACTGGCTTCCGTTGTTGTTGAGTCGTTTCCTGCTGCTGACAGCTCGCTCCTTCCAGGACAACAGCCTCGATCAGTGCGCGCTGTAGCGGCACCGATTACATGTGATGTGGACCAAAACTCCACCTTGAGCGCGCCACGACCAGGACGCGGGGGCGCGCCTCCGCTCAGCTCCACATTATACACTCAAAGTGATGTAGTCCTGAAAGAGCGATATGTGGGTCTATTATTGTGGAGACAACTTCCACCACGTGACGTAACGTTTGGGGTTGACAAGCAGCCGTATGCCCCCATAAGGGCTGACAGGTGCGGAAAACAGGTGAGTTTATATCATCTTATGTCCTCTAATTAATTAACTGCTCTCACTTGTTTGATCAGGACTAATTGGACTTATTTCTGAGCGTCCGTCCGTTAACTTGCAGTAATACATGCAAAATAAAACCGCCAAATAATGAATGTACGCCATTCAAAAGCAATCTATTCATATAATGTGGAGAAAAGCAGCGGGGATCGAAACTGACAGCAGCCACCTGTGGAGCGTGCTGGGGATGTGATATCAATAATGCACCACAAGGGGGCGATGTACGAACACAAATTAATAATAAAAAGTCAGAGATAAAAACAGGAAAGGACAGCAAAGTTTAAGTCCCTTAAAATAAATAAATAAATAAAAGTGAGGGTTGTAAAACTACATAAGAAACACCCAAATTAGGTCACTGAAAATCATCACATGTAGTGGAGGCTAGCTGAAGTAAATAACAACAACAACAACAACAACAACAACAACAACAACAACAAACTGCCTAATGTACCTAGTTATATGGGATACATATCACACCATTTTGACGCATCATTAGTGGGAAGCGTCTGTCCCCGCCACCAGCCTCCATCAACAAGCTGGTTGTGATCAGGGCAGAACAGTCGAGACGACGGTCACTGACCTCACAGTGACTCGTACCCCGCGCCCGTCATAATTCACAACATAACTCAGCCGTCTCTCTGTACCATGGAGGATGTCACTCCTTAGCGGGGTCCACATATTGTCTTCATTTGCAACAAAGAACAGCAGCATATTCTGGTTAGACCCCGATCCTCTGTGGCCAGTAATGAGATGCTGTTGCCCCCCCCACCCCTCCTCCTCCCTCTGTAATCTAGTTTGTTACACAATATGAAATTTGTGTATGATACAACTGCCTTTCTGATCACGTGCCAGGCTGTCTAGTCTCATTAGAATATGCTCAAAGATCACAGCCCAGAGACCTTGTTTGCTCCCCACCACAGGAGCCTGGAGAGAGCTTGTATTACCTCTGACCTTTTCAATGTGTAGCGTGATAAATTCCAGGCTGAGAGAGACGCAGCTCCACTCCATGTATAAATTAAACAGATTGAAAGCTAATTCCAGAATGAGACGCCAGAGCAACGAGCGGCTCCTGAGTCACGTTTAAGGGAGTTTCCGTGCGGTGGATGATATCTGACGGCGTGTTCACCTCTTGCCGACCGGTTCCCCATGTGTTTCATTGTGGTGGACGTTTGATGCGAAAATAAAATGTTTGTGCTTCATCGAACATCAAAGTACCAAGCATATGCTATTGCTCTTTTATATTTCCAAACACTGCAGTTTGCAGAAATTATTCTGCACTTTTTTTTTTGGGAGGGGTCACTTGTTTGACCCCGGAGCTCCAAGTTCAGAGTTTCCGAGCAGTTTTGGTTGTAAACGCACAGACAGCTGTACTGGTTTCTCCGATTCTGCCGTCTGTCAGCATTTTTCCACGCTCCACCCTAAGTCGGCGTGGAGTCGGGAGTGGAGTGTCATTGGTTTGAGGGGAACAGAAACCTCCAAAATCCACCAATCCCCCCCCCCCCCCCCCCGCCCCACTCCCATCCCTGCAGCTCCCTTCAACAGCTGAGATTCGTTCTAGCCCTAAAGCAGCTGTCTACTGTGGCAACAGCTGGGCATTTTGGAGGGAAGAGGCGACGTGGATAGAAGTGATAGTTGGAATCCGTCCAGGGAAATTAACAGCCTTGTCAAGATGAGTTAAATATGCCCGATGCGTGTAGGCCCGATTGCGAGGCCATAATGTGGTCTTGTGTACCGTATATATTGTGTGTGACCGTGCCAACTAGTCTACACGGCAGCACCAGCACATAAAACGGTCCATGAAAACAAACTGTGGAGGCAGTTGAGAGAAATCTAATCAAGCAAATGTACTTTTACTTTGGTTAAACTAACAAGGCGGGGATCTAATTAAAATCATTCCGGCGTCATGCTCTGTAAATCAACTGTGTGGTTCGGCTGAGAGGAATGCCTCAAATTACACAATTTCAACATGTTAGTTAGGAGCAAATTACAGCCCTCCCTTCCCCCCCCCCGGTGCAAGCATCCTTAAAGCCTCCCCGTCTCCATGATAAGTCAAACAAGCCTGACAAGTGTGGGTGAATGCGGGCGCAATGCACTTCGTCAGGTGCTTGGGGAAAAAAATGTTGCGAGCGCGTGGATGTGTGTGTGCACAGGCTGCAGTGAGGTCACAACGTCCCCTCAGGTTCACATCAATCTGCAGGCGTACCCGACGGCCAGGCATTTGTCAGTTTACCCAGGGTCAGGTGCCTGAATGTGGGCTGGGTGGCGTGCAGCAGCCCGGCCAGTCGCTCAACCAAAGTCACAGCAACTGTTGATCTGTTGGCTGCACTTTCTCTCAGCTGCCTGCGGCCCAAGTGCCGTGAGGAGGGGCGAGGGAGGAGGGAGGGGGGAGGGGGCGTCCTGCCAGCCGGCATCCCTGTTTGTCAGGCCTTGGCGGGAGCAGCCATCAGTGGACTGGCACTGCCAGGCACTTATTCGCTCCCCGAGGCATCCTAAATGAGAGAAACGGAGTGCGTGTGTGTGCCAGGGAGAGGAAAATGTGTGGCATATAAGTGCTGCTGGTCTATAGTAGGCCATGTGTATTTTCTAGGATGTTTTTTAATTCATAAATGTGCATATCTTTACAACATTTGCAACGTCATCATCTTGACTTTACATACTTGTGGTCCCATGGTTTATCAAGTCTTTTCAAGTAGTTGTAAATTATATTTACTATTCAATGGCTGTGTGAAAACAATGTGACAGTATGATAGGGGTAAGTCCCGAAAAGCCAAAATGATTCCATATTTCACAAGAACAAGATTTCTTCTTCTTTCCATTCTCGTTAAACATCTCTCGACCCCACAGATTAGATTTATGACCCATTAGAGAGGTCCCATTCCTGAGGTCGGGCACCACTGCTGTAATCTATAGAAAATGAAACAAAGTCAGTCACTAAATTGCGACGATGAATCAGATTAGAGAACTGCTGCTGCTCCAGCATAAATGTACCTTCTTAAACTTTGTATTTGATGTTTTTTTTTCAAACTTCCAATTCCATCCTAAGAGACAAATGGTGATTTATCGCTCATCTGTTCTGTGTATGCAGGAGCTTGATACCTCTGCTGTATATACTGTAACAAGAGAAAGTGGAGAGAAATTAGATTTTGCATAAAAACAATGTGTTCTGCTGGCTTGAAATTGCCTTGGCATGATCATTTTGCTCAATCTTGCCATATTATAATGTGCTAAACCAATGAAGCCAGGCCGACTTCAAATCTGTCGTTGTACAATTAAAATAAATAAAAAAATCTTCCTTTACGTCGTAAAAATAGGTGACACCGTTAATTATTACCTTTCCAAAGACGTCAGCGCAGCATCTCAGTGTCACATTTGTAATTTCCACCTCTGTTTTTTTACTGTTTTCACAGTCTGCTTATTTTTTTTTTTTTTCATTTTTAATTTCGCCGTTACCCAGCAGGGGGTCTGCATTAGTATGGCCTGAGAGAGCTGTAGCAGGGTTTAATCTGAAGTGTTGAAAATAATACATGCCCAACCCTCCCCGGACCCTTTAAAAGATCCAGACATAAGAGTCTGAGCCAGGGTACCGGGATGGAAAAAAATCCTACGAGGATAATAATCGCTACCAGAGGCCCAATTTTCCCCCAATATCTGCTCCTTATTTCACTCCCCTCATTTATTTGGATAGAGGCCCTTTAAGTTAAATTTAATTTGAAACCATTTCCACGGCTACGATTTTGTTTCAACTCGCGAAAGATGCCAGTCTGTCATGTGAAGCAGAGCACTGGATGCATTCGCGACTAATGGGCGTGTTATTCAAGGCCCCGACCATAAATCCTCACTAATCCAGGGTGTTTCCTGCAAGTGTGAGCGTCACTGTATTCTGTTTCTGTGGCGATCAGATTTATGACCTCACACATGGCGTTGCTGTCAGACAGGAAGCATTTGGCGTGAAGTGCCCGGACTGGCCAAAAAACATGCCGAGTAAGCACGGGAGGTGATTTCGCACAAAGATCGTGCGATTCAATGGCAGTTTGGATCCAGTTAAAAACGAAAACGAGCGTTAAAGCAGAGAAAAAGCAGAGATTCACTACAATATAATTGCCCCGATGCCATTCCAAATCCTCTCTCTGCTCTCAGATGCAGAACAGATTGAGTTTTAGGTGGCCGTAATTTTTTTCACGAGTTAAGAGTAGGCCAGGATGAAATCATGACTCACTGTCCGCTTTGTCTCGCACGCCAGAGGTGGGCGCTGCTCGCCTGAGCTCAGCTGGAACCACGGCGATAAAAAAAGGCGACGACACGGGCATACACATAAACACATAAACACACTTTACATGCAAGCTGCGGCAGAGAGTGGGCAACCGACTGGAGGGAGCCAATGGTGAGCGGGAAAAGGTGTGAGCAGTGTGGCATGTGTGTGTGTGTGTGGGTGAGTGTGAACACACGAGAGTGTGCGCGTGTATTTGTAGAGGGTTTTTTTTTTTGCAGTTGTGACAGCTGGGATGAAGGAGTGGAGGCGGCGTGTGTGATTTCGGAGGAGGTGCCAACAGAGCAAGTGTCTCTTTATTTTCATCGCACACGAGTGTGTCCGCGCGTGGATGTGTGTTCGCGGACGCCATGTGCATCTGTGTTCGGGCGCGTTAATTTAGTCTGCACGTACAGAACAGTCTGATCTTGTTTTGATAAGAGCGCACTAAATGCACACGCAGCATGCAAAAATGGGCTTCATGTTGACATGCGTGTTCGGTTCGGAGTTAAAGGGTCAATTCACCCAAATCATACCGAAAGATTCTGCAAAACTCCAGTCAGATTACATCCAATGCAATCATCTTTATCATAAAATAGCTGCTCATGGCTAGAGTTATAGGGAAAGGGAATTAATTACAGCAAATTAATTATGACAACAACACCAAAAAACATGTTTAATTAAAGATCATGGTTATTAATTGCAGGTCTGTGACATAATGTGACCTCCGGTTGTCTCCATGACAACGAACCACTACGACCTTCACACCCTTTCAGCTCGCTACAAACTGAGCACGCTGCTTCCTGTGTTGAGCATGCACGTTGGTTTGGACATGCAGAATCCTCACCTAGTGTAATTAATAATAATAATTCATAAGGACACTGGGCCCGTTTTGAGATACTAGCCTCTGCCACTGGCACTCATCAGAAAATCCCACAGAAGCAATGCCCTGTTTACTCTGGACAATCCACAGACTGACAGTTACTCGGGCAATTACTTTTATTGACAGTATTTCCAATCAAAACTGCCCACAGCAAGGTCTGTAAATGTTCCCAACATAATCGGGACTTGGAAAGACTCTTCTCAAGGTTAAACAGTAATTTTTCCCCTGCATGGCCAGATGCCATCAGCAGACAAATGTCTTCTTGCAATTTGGGTGAATGTATCCTTTCAGGTTTTGCATGTTTCGGGCACCAGACCAGTGTATCAGCTCACTTTGCATGTGGCTGTGTGTGTGTTGTGTGTAGGTGAGGTCACTCCGGTGCTGCTGCAGTAACGAGCCATGGCAGCAGCTGCAGGGGGAGGCAGGCCGAGGATGATGAGGTCATTCAGCAGGCGGGATTAAGGCCGTGACAACTGGCTCTCCGGCCAGTGCCAGTGCTGACATGGGGGCAGTTGTGCAGCGGGCATGAGCTCTGCGGTCCCAGCTCCACACCAGCATTTACCCCCGCTGTTGTTTTTTCATTAGCTTGGTGCTGGGCCCAGGGCGCTGTGCGTCTTGCCAGGCCCACAGCCTGAACCCACAGTTGTTGCAGGGCTTTAGGACTCCGTCCCCCTCTCTCCCCTCTCCCTCTCTCCTCGCCTCTGTCTGCGGTCACACACTGTGACCGCGGCTCCTCGCGGGGAATAAAGGATCGGGTTACGTCCCAAACACACTCGTTAACTCAATTATGCAAGCCTTTAACGCTTTGATGTGTCGCGATAATGCCAGGATTACTGAAGGGACAGATGCCATCTGACCACAGCAGAGCTTTGTTGCCACATGCCTCGGCCCCCGGTCGATGAAAGATGGACAAAATGGACTGGTGAGGGTCAGGGGGAGAGCCACTTATAACCCGATAGTGTTGAGAGACGGGGACAGACATGGGAGATATCAAAGTGGCTGCAAGTCTCTCCGTGATCTTCACATGTGAGCTTGACATTTGGGGGGGTGTTAAAAAACTCTAAAATAGCTGGTAGTGGGTGAAATGGTTTGAATTCACCTCACATCTGTTTAAAATATGAAGTGAGTAACAGGATGTGCTACGTGTGGCTGTAAATTAGGTGATTTTTAGACCCCATTTTTTCCCCTCTGCACTTTAAATCTCCTTTGCTTGCAAAAAAATGATGGAAATGCATAAAACGCAGCAACGAGCCCTCCGTTGGTTCCACCTTATTTTTCAGTACAGCTTGGACATAAACCTAAAACCATTAGCGGCACCACTGAGAGCAATTAGCAAAACATGGCCAAACACAAACCTTGCTTTTCCAACATGTTCTCTCTCTCTTCTTTTTACCCTCCTTCCACTATTTTTTCTCCTTTGTGGCCGACTGAGACAAAGTGTTTCAGTGTCTATGTCCTCTGGTGAAAAAGTGATTTATTTATTATGATCGTTCTTGATGCTTTGCGACTGTAAGGATGCTCTCTTACAGCCCGAAGGCCTGACATATTGATGTCTATCTCCCACATAAGCTCCAGATGTGAACTCACTGCCTTGATATTTGTTTCTGATGTTTTTAGGAGGAATGGATGGATCAGCTCAGCTGGAAAACTTCATAGTGGCGGAACAACAGTCTGACCTGAAAAAGCCGATGATCAAATCCATGATGCAGACACCCTGCAGTTACTTACTCCTTTGCCTCAGATATGTTGCCTCGGCGTCTATAGAACACATTACTTCTGTTTACTGCCTCCACAATGATATAAAGCCACTCCAGCCTGAGGACAGTAAAGCCCCTTTCCCACTAGGTGGCAATGCAGTTGTAGACTCACATTGTTAAAGGGGAGGAAAAACACCTGTGGGATCACAACATCTCACTTCACACTCTCTCCCTGCTGTCCTCTCGTGTGTCTTGTAGTCTTTGAGAACGTGTTATATTGCCATTTACTAAACAATGATTAGGATTCACTTTTATGCTGTTCTGCTGTTTCGTTTTTTATTTTATTTTAAAATTCTTGCCAAAAAATCCTTTGCCATTATGTCCCAATTTGATGTCAGATTTGACGATGTTCCACGATAAGAGGATCCCATTGCACTGTTGCACTGGAGCCCAGTTTAAAGCAATTTATAACAGTCTTTCTTGTTCAATAACTAATCGTTATATATATTTATATATATATATATATATACTGTATATATATAATTTATATATAGAGGGCATCACAGACTACTCTTTTTTGAATCATATTCTAATACTTTCTGTCAGCCAGATCGATGTAATTGAATTTAAAATACAAAAATTAGGCCAAAAATATATTTCTTTATTATAGTATATACTTTACAGATTTAGACGCTCAACTTAAATTAACTTCATTGGCATGAATAAACAGGCACAGGAATAAAAATAAACTATTTTTAAATTCTTATTATTATATAAAACTATCTTGACCGAGCTGCATATGCAAACATGGCAACGCCGTCCTGCACCTGCAACTGAGCGATGCAAACACAACATGTCACAGTTTGTGTCTGCAGCACTGAAGAGGACCAATAAGCCACCTGCTCTGCCTGCATCATTAGATCCAATGGAGAGTGTGAAGGCTTTTATCTTTAGCATCATCGCTGTAACAACTGCGTCCGAGCAGAAAGCTAAAGCTTCTCCGTGACCTTCTCACCTTGTTTGGTTTGAGTTCCTTTTCTCAAAACTGCAGCCAGAACAAAAACAGCGTTTGATGTTGTTAAAGAGGTCTCTTTCTCCGTCTGCCTGGAAGTCCCCTTCTCTCCCTTTCTTAACTACCACCAAATGGCGTCCTGTAATTCACAACGTGCATACACATCATTTGAGAGCAGACTAAACCCAGAAGCCTGACTTTGGGATTTTTCCGCCACATGAAAATGACTGCCGAATAACGTGAACAAATGGCCAATAAAATATCAATAACGCGGATAAACAAGTGTCAGGGATAAATAAAATGAAGACTATGAATCAAGGGTCTTGTTGGCCCCCAGAGTGTAATTGAGGGCCGTTGCGGTTTGCCATAGTCCGCAGTGTTTACTTAACTCTCACAGGGGTGCAGGAGACACGACGGAAGAAGAAAGGAATGATGTCAAAGTAGGATAAAGTGGGTGCTGAGAAGAAGATGGGGAAATGCAAAGAGACACAAAAAAAAAAAAAAGCAGGGTGAAAAGCTGAGCACGGGGAGCGACAAGCCTGGAATCAATAATCTGCTTTTTCTAGTCGGGGGCTGAGGAGGGGAGAGCGAGTGAGCGGCGCCTGAGGACAACAGACCGCATCCTTCCTTCCTCCTGCGAGGCAACACGGGGACAGGAAGGGCCACCAGGGGAGGTCACTTGGCCAGTGATTCACTTCCTGTTAGGTTTGCCGGGGATCAAGGGATAAGTACATTCGGGTCACAAGAAGAGCCACCTGTCTGTGATCTGACCCCCCTCCCCATCCCCCCCCACGCCCGATGTTAACCTCAATGGCAGCCAGGTGGGGGGGATAGATGCAGGAAGAGGGGGATGGGTGGAGGAGCGGGAGGGAGGGAGTCGAGGCTTGAGGGGGTTAGGTGGCATCATTCTGTGTCCTCCCTTCACCAGCTGGGCATCCTAAGTCTGAAGTAGACAAATGAGGTACAAAGACTGGCAACAGTCGAACTTGTCCTTCTTGCAAACTAGGAAAAATGGTATCCTAACTCATCATGCTGCTCATTTAAACAAAGACAAATGAGTCCGTCTGCAATGTGTGTGTGTGTGTGTGTGTGTGTGTGGGAATACGTGGCTGTACAGTACTTGTATGTTAGAGTATAAACAGCTTGGCGTTTCGGTGGCATCCATCTGCTCTTTTTTTTTTTTTTTTTTTTTACTGAGATTTCGATCTCATGCAGACTTGCTTTACAAATGGCCACCTTCTCCTGCTTCTTCTTGGAAGTTGGATTTTTTCGAAAGTTGACTCCCGGAAGACAACGAGTGAAGGCATGCTCGGTAACAAAATTACCGTTCAAATACGCCTTAGGATGCATATGGGGGTTTCCAGCGTGGGAGTGCATCGCTGATGTCGAGACAAAGGGACGACATTGGGATAACGTGCACTATATGGGAACGTGCACTGAAGGATTGTATCACTGAGGGGCTAGAAAAGTGGACAAACTTTGCCACTGTGACAGGGAGAAGGGGGACTTAAACCAGCTGAGGAGTGTGTGTGTGTGTGTGTGTGTGTGTGTGTGTGCGTGCATGTGTGTGTGTGAGTGTGTTTGAGAGTGTGCCAAGCCGACCAGAGAGCGCTGGCAATTTCCTTGAGATGCAGAGCTTCACCACACTCCCCAAGGGGAGACCAAATAAACCTCAGATGTGCAGCAGGATCTATCTCCCCACCCCCTCTTTGTCTCCCCCCTCCACCTCCAAGGAAACATATGGGAGTGAAGAAGAAGAAGAAGAGAGGGATAAGAGGACAGAGAAGGGGTGAGGGAGGTAGAGAAGGAAAGGGGAGATTTCTGCCGTTTCATTTTGTTTTTTGAGACTCCTTCGCTGTAACTTGTCAGCGTAGTCGGCTCCGGGGAGGTTTGCAGATGTTTATCATGTACAAGTGGGACGAGAAAAAAAAGAAAGAAGAAGAAATCATAAATTGTTCCACGATGCATCCAAGGTCACAAGTTCACACTCATAAAGCACACGAAATAACCCTGCAAAGCGTAATTATGGAAGTAAACCTCCATGTCGTGGCCCACGAGATTTGACCTCGCGACCCTGTCAAGATCATTCCGGGAACGGAGGCTGGAGATAGAGCTGATGGATGCATGAGTGGACACGCACACACACACACACACACACACACTGTGGCCTAAACATCATTGTCAAACGTCATCTGGCTAGTGGAAGAAGAGAGATTTCAAAGACAGAAAACTGTACCTAAACCATCTATGGAGCAAACATGGCTGAAACTTACGATCACATTGCAATCATGTTTGCATAAATGACCAGAACGGACATTTATGCAAACATGATAACAGACGTTTCACCTCAAATTTGACAGCTCGGAATGGATCTGTGAATAATTGAACTGATCAAAAATGATGTTGTTTTGAGTAAAGAGAAAAGAGCGATCTGATCTCGACTGTAGTTATCAGTAAAAGCCCTGCCTGCTGTTTAGGGTAATTTTTCTGATATTAATAGCCTCGGTCCCACCTAGTTGCGAACCACAATGTGCTCTTTAAGGAGCCCGGACCTCACACATACACCTTTTAATCCCCAGCCATGTGCTGAGAGTCCCCTGGTAATATCTGTGTCAACAAACAAAAACTGTTGACCCACTGCCCATTACCCTTCGGACCACATTGCTTCACATTTTCATCCCTATACTGGAATTAGTATTATTATTAAAATTGTTATTAAAATAGCAAAAACTGAATTCAAACAGAAGGTGGATCATCATGAAAATATAATATATGCAGAATAAACTACATGCCCAGGTTCATACTGCATATAGAGATCAAGTAGACCTAGAGCTCTAAATATTGTTCCAAGATCATTCCAAAACCGACAATCCACAGAATACACAGAAAAAATCCCAGACAGGCATATGGATTATCATCTGTTCACAATGATCTATATGATCTGAACACGCAGCAGACAATGTCACATGTCCAGAGACTGCAACGTAGACGTGCGGAGCAGCTCCACCCTAAACGTTATCCACCCTGTAGCCTCTAAGAACGCGTCATCAACGTCATTTTCGAAGTGTAAGCATACCATCTCCGTGGTTTCAAGGCTGCGGCCTTCCAATCCTGCAAACCCTGATGATCCCTCTGCGTTCCCTCATCACACTGGCTTGCGTCCATGCAAGAAAGTCAGTTATTCCAGAAACTCCAGTTTGTTATTGAGGTGATTATTAAATGTCGGTCCTGCACACACCGTATGCTGAAGTACCACGCTGTAGTCTGAGCATACAGGAGACTAAACATGGTTCCCCACAGATCCCAAAACCAACTTACAAAACCACAGCAACACCGGCGCTACCTTTATTTTCCTTTTTCTGCTTTTGCAATCATCATTTAACAAGTCTGTAAGTTGCAGCAAGCAAGCCAGCCCTGTGGCTCGATATGAGCTCGTGATGGACGTGGGGTTACTCTTACCCTAGCAGACTACTGGGCTCACAGTGGGGAAGTATCCGTTTACCCTGGGTCTCCTCCACTCAGTCTAACTCTAGAAGGATGCCTGTAGAGCCAAAGGGAGGGCTGGAAGGGGAGGGGGAGGGAGTGTATGCCTTTCCATTACGACTATTACGCCCCTGTAACACTAGAAGTCTCATTTTGGGGATCCAATTTTATTAAATCAACTGTGTGACAACGTTGGGCTGTTTCCACAACATGAGCAGGTACGGCGGGTGTGAGGTGTGCAGACAAAGTGCTCTTTGAGTGCTGCGGTCAGGCGCTCTGCCAGACACCTTTCCACACCTAGCACTCGGGGACCCTAATTGAGGAGTATGGGCCGAGCCCGTCGTTGCCGTGGCCATTATTGCTCTCAACACATGGCCAAGAGGCTCTGATAGCCGTAACACTGTTGCTACCAAGGACTCATTTCGAGTGTGTGTGTGTGTGTGTTTATAGGTAGCCTGGCTGAATGTTTTTGCTTCTGTCGGTGCTTGTGAGCAGCGATGGCGGACCCTGCCTCTGCATTAATGCCCTTAAATGTACACTATTATAGCCCTGCTGCAATTACTTAATGATTAAATATCCAGACTGAAATGTAAATGGGAAAAACAGGTGACAGGTGTATGTCTGAAAATCAGCGGTGACGTGTGTGTGTTTGTGTGTGTGTGGGTCTGGGGAGAGCAAAAAAGTGTGACCAGAGAGCGAGTGACTCCTTTTGCCCCCGATGGAATAATCGAAAGGCTGCAAATCATAATGAGAGCTGAAGTAAATAAATACGGGAGAGATTATTTATTTGATTTCGGGGAAGCCGGAGCTATAACTCATGTCTCGTTGGAGTTGGCGCCGGCGGTGCTGTGGTTTCCAACACGCTGGGAAGCCTCCTCCCTTTCCAAGCCCCGCTCTGCTCAGACTCAAGATTCGACAAAACATACAACTGCTAACACCCTGTAAAGCACAGCGCGGGAAGGGCGAGCGCACGGAGAGAGAGAGACCGTTCTGGGTCGCGGCGTGACCTCTCAAAAGGCGAGATACAGCAAATAGGATTCAAACTGTACAGATGTTTTTTTTTTTTATTATTATGAAGCACAATGCATCAGAGGATAACGGCGAGAGAGAATGTGACGGCTCTGTTAATCCTCTTCACACTCCTCTCCTCACGTTCTTACATGCTGTCTCTTTGCAACAGGAGGTCTGGGAGAAAATCACTCTTACTTTTACTTGGATCCCAGTCCCGTTCCTCCTTCTCTGGCTGTTGCTCTGCCAGCTGAACAGTATACAGGGCGGCTGCCATTTTGGCAGGGTGAGCCTTTTTCCCTTACAGAGATATTAAAGGCTGATTCTCCTCCGGGCCCAGGTCTCCTGAAACAAGGTGTGCTCACTCTGTGTCAAATTTAAAGGAAGGTGGGGGGATTTGTTGGCTGAGAGTCAATGTAATGTCACAGCCAGATATGATTATGCTAATCTGTATTAATTCAACCGCAAGTACATAAATACAGATTAGGAGAAACCCGGTGTTACGCACCCGCCCAGCGCCACCCACGTGTAATGCGAATACTCCGGGGCCGCGGAGAGGGCCGACATATGGAAAAACCTTTAGAGGCATCAGTGAAGATATGTGGGGGAAGACAACAAGTCGACAAATTAGCTAGTGACAAGTTTCACATGCTCATGCGGCGGCGTCACGCTGCGTCACGTCACGCGCTAGATGGAGACGAACGACCGAAAAGAGCAGTTGCCGTGGTGATACATCCCTCGTGGATACGCAGCAACACATGCAAGTGTCACAGAGAGATGGACTTACACGCACACGGTCACCCAAGACAACACACTCGGCTGCGAGCTTAGTCCAAATGGCGATAATTCGGCGGGTGAGACAGCACCCTCCGGCCCTGTGAGGCTAACAATAGGACCCATTCTCCACTGTCCACAATCCTCCCTCCCCTCCCTCCATGCTTATGACTAATGACCTCGGGGCAGGGGTAAGTCAGGGGTGAAGATGGGGGGGGTGATGTTGTTCACCGAAGACAACAACATCATCCGGATTTGAGGCTAAAACAACGCAACAGCACCTTAAACAGACGCCAGAATGATGCTAATCAAACCAAATCCCACATTTGGACACAACACACAGTCACTATGTAACTGACAACATATGTGATGAGTGATCCATCCGCCAGATCATTGACGTCCCTCAACTGATGACCGTCCGTAAAGGGAGTTAGAGTCACCTTAATAACAAAACTGCCGTTTGCTGCTTCGGCGAGCACGCAAAAAGAAGACGCTTTGAACGTGTGTCGCCGTGACAACACGTTCCACGTCAGGGCCATTAGAAGATCTCTCACGCATTCAGAAAAAAAGAAGACATTTCAAATAAAAAAAACCCCGCCGTATCACGTTCCCTTTTGGAATCACTTTAAATAGGCAACGGGACTGTATAGCTGTCTGAGGTTAGTGCATGTATCACTCAGCTGGAGGACTAAAGGAGGGTGGCGCGAGGCCAAGCCCAGTTGAGGGGAACGTGTGTGTGTGTGTGTGTGGGGTGTGTGCTGTGAGTGCACAGATGTGGAGGCACTGACGGATGTTTCTGGGACAGATGCTCGAGCATGTGCAGCTGTGAGGACGTGCACACGTGTGTCTTTGCGCTTTTTTTTTTGTGTGCGGACCGTAGTATATGTGGTAGCGTGTGCACTGCTGGTGTGCCGATGTATGCGATCAACTTCATTTTGATTGTTTTGTTAGTACTTGTTACCTCATCAACAGTAGCAGATGACAGACGGGCCCAAAATGTCAAGAGCGAATCAGAGCGCGAGTACTATCTGTTCCCCTGCCGAGCGCGCGTGCACAGGTGTGACCGTTGTCACGGCGATCACAGTTTGTGTGCGACACACACTGGTGGCAGAGGAGGGCTCGCATCAGTGACGCAAGGCCTTTGCTGGCGCTCAGTTAGGCCCCCTGATTCGACGGCCTGCTTCGGCTGCGTGATTGGAAACAGACCCAGGTGAGTGTGTCACTGCGCCCACCTCCACCTCCTCCTCCACCACCTCCACCACCTCCTCCTCCTCCTCCTCCTCCTCCACTCGCTCCCCAACTCCAGCTAACTCACTCTAATGAGTTTCCAGAGCCCGTGTCATGCACGTTGCTCACTACAGTGCTAATGATTACAATTTGTCCAGCCGTCTGATTAAGGAAGTGGCTATTAGAGCACAGTGCCCACACTTAAAACCCTCCCCCACTGGCTCGCCACTGGGAGTTTTATGGGCGCAGGCGATGGAGTGTCACTGAGGAATAGCCCTACGCCATCAAAGCTCTAATGATCCTTAACAGCACATGCATGTATTTTACAACTGCACTGCTCACAAAAAGAAAAGAGAAAAAAACATAATTATACGTAATATTATGTGTAACATACATTTTTGGAAGGAGGGGCTTAGATTGTGGTGTTGGGCACCCAGACAGGAAACCAAAAAAATGATTTTTACAGTGCTAGGGCACCCGAAAGTAATTACTTCTAACGTGGGTTGAGGCCCGTAATAAACAATTACTCGGATTACACCAGCGTAGTGCCTCGTTAACACGGCGGTGCTGAGCTACACCTGAGTTTTCAGGCCGTCTGCTGGGTGGACCGGTGCACTACCTCATAGGAGAACCATGTCTGACGGCTTGGCAGTTCTCCAACTGCACCAACGCTCTCATCATGTTATACATTATTAGGATTGTTGAAATGGGAGGAAGGAGCGAAGAGAAGTTAAAGAATGGGCTAAGAGATTGGTAACAGCAGCGCAGACGGATCCTGAGAGTGAGGAGACGCGACGGGTCGGGGCAAAAAAACAACTGTGCCGGCGAACTGGTGTGACAGTAAGAGACTCATGATGCTCTTTCAAAGAGTTAAAAGCGAATAAATTGCAGACCATGTGGTTTCTCCCCATCCAGCACAAATGTTCTGTTCCATTCACCCCCAAAGGCCAATAAAACAAACAGCGTGGACTTCACAAAACGCTAACCCCCCTCTGAGGCGATCACTCTGAGGGTCCATCACTCTTTTTCTCCTCCCATCTTTCACCCCTTGCATATTCCTGGGCTCCTCTCGTCTCTGCACTAAATCTTCCCTCTCTTCTGATCTCGAGGCCTGTCATCCGTGGACCAATGTTGGGCGTAAGAGATAAAGAAGACCCCTTCGTGGTCACAAATAGCGTGCTTGGTTTCCGTGCCTCTTTTTTTCCCTCGCCTCCGTCCTTCCCTCTTTCGATTCCTCTGGCCGTCTTCCCGGCTTCTGCCAGTAGGCGTAATGCTGGAACGCTCCGTTTCCCCCCTGTTAGTCCCGAGCCCAGCCCGACAGCGAAACAGGCCAGCACCCCGAGACGGAGCCAGGAGGAGTGAGATTAACACGAGCCCCGGAGTCATTACGCCGCTCACGAGCCGTGTCCAAAGCAACACGTTTTATAGCACCTGTAACACACCGGCTAATCTGTCTGACACCCCCTGACCAAATAAACACAGCCGATGCCACCGCAGAAACACACATGCACCGCAGACTCATGCTGGCTTTGCACGCTGATAAAAGAGAGTCACTTTTTGTTGTGAGTTTATTGACCTTTACCTTCCAGGAAGGCTCTTTGTGGGCAAACGGCGGCAGTGGGATAGCATGCACACACATTATGGCAGACCCCTCTCTGTCTCCGGTGACACACCACCACCTCTGTCTTACCCATCAGTCAATGCCAGGGATAATCAGTGCAAATAAATCCAATAAACCAAAATGCAGACCCCTACATTTAATTACAGGAATTGGGATCTTGTAGGAGGCCGCACTCTGCCAACACACATACTGGCCCCTTTATCGACGAGCATGCTGCACTAATTGCAGCCTCTGTGATTATATAATTTAACTGTATTTAACCACATTAGTAGAATCGTGTGCACATAATCCTCGGAAAGAGGAGATGCAGATAATTGAATAATTTTCGATACACGGGCTGATAAGGAGCGAAGTAAAGGAAGCAAACCTCTCCGCGTTGGTTGCAATACCGTACCATAGTCTTCTCATTAGACGTAGTCAATGGAAGCCTTGTGTTGGGTTTTGCCCTGGGCCAGTGACTGGTGCTCTGTGAGCGAGAGGAGAGGAATGATGGTGTTCCCAGGGAAGCTGGGGGTCAAAATGTCACCAGTGATCAAGGTAGTCTACATCGTGGATTGTGTACATTTTTCATCTTTGAAAACGACTGTATAGGTCAAAAGGCAAACTGAAATTCACTTTTTGTTTCACTTAAAAATTTGTTTATTCTTGGTGTTTGATTTGACAAAATCACAAATTTTATTTTATTATTTTTCTGCCGTAGTGGATTTAACTCTTTACTACAATTCAAATCATATCATAATATACAGAGAGCTACTGCTGCTAATTCAGAATAACAAGCAGATTTTTTTTCTCTCGTCAAAACTTGAGTAGCTTACACAAAAAGTGAGAAAAATCCACATTTTAGTTGAACTTTTAGGAGAATTTTGTCAATAAAGAGGAAATATTACCCCATCCGTGATAAGTGGACGTTTCCTTATGCTGTCTCCTGAAGTTACATTTAAATTTAAATGAAATAGAACCTGTGTGACAATGCAAACTACACACATAATGATGATGAGGAGGAGGATCATGTCAGCGCTGATGAGCCGGGAGGTTTCTTGGGCCCAGAGAGGAGCAGAGAGGCCCCACAGGCGGAAGTGTGAGTGATCAGCCAACAGACCAGGACATGTGGTCAGGGTCGAGGGGTCATCTAACCCCCATCTCTGTTCCCCCGCACTGCTGCGCACAGGAAGTCCAAATCGACGCACGCGCAAAAAACAGACAAACGGACGTGTGCACATACGTGTAAGACACTCACGGGCGAGCGCACAACGAGGAGAAAAAAAAGGAATCCCTGGTTGCTGACCCAGGAACAGTCCCCCCATGCAGCAGCCGTGTTCTCAACTCGGTGATGACCTGCTCCTGGAGCTCGTAAACACAGGCCACCCAGAGAGAGAGAGGGAGAGAGAGAGAGAGAAAGAGAGAGAGAGAGAGCTTAACTGCCGCTCTCCACTGGCCAACTGTCATGTCCTGTGACCTGACCTTCTGGACCCCGAGCTCTGGGAGCAAATCCAGCTCAATCAGGAGGAAGACCGATGCGGACCGATATTTGATGCTGGAAAAGTTTGCTACAGGTGTTTTTGAGGCGAAATCACAAGAACATGACACAAAAGATTTCCTACTGGGGGCAAGAAACGCATGTAAGGCTCAGTTTTACATGTTTATGAGGAAGAGATGTAACTTGAAACATGCCACAAACTTCACTGGCGGATCGGTGTGACAAGTGGAACAGACGATGCTTCCTCCTCGGATGCTCATGCAAATATGCCCGTCAGGTGTAGAAGGAAGTGAAACCTGTTAACTAGTTAACCCCTGCCCTGCATTTGCACAGTGTGCCTCTGCTCGTCGGCGGGGGCAAACCGAGCCCGATGATCTCACTGCTGGTTTTGTTTGCCAGAACGCTAACACTGACTTAGATGATTTATTTGCATAGCCGGAGTGGAGTTTTTTTTTGCTCATGCTCTGTAAATGTCTTCTATTCCAATTTGGCAAAAGCAAAAAATGGCGCAACAGCGACTGCAAGGTTGTGCCGCGCTTCAGAAGCGACCAAACTAACTACAAATGTTCTTTTAGCTTACGAAAACGAAGCCTATAAATGGCTCCTTTCAACCAAACTTTTTTTTGCTTGTCCAGAGTTAGCAAACAGAGGTTGCTGTGGGACAGAGCATTGATTATGTGCAGGATGTGTTTGGTAATGAAAGATGTTTGGGGTGGGTGGGGGGGTGTTAGATGAAAAAACAGTGTGATGACTGTTCAGAATCCCACCCCAGACACAGACTTTCATTAATGACTAGAGGTCTGGTCATGAACTCGTGGCCTGGTCAAATAATGACCGCGTTTGTGGCCTTGCAAAAAAAAAAAAAAAAACTTCTCTCACTTCTTAAAGTAGCGACTGAGGGCAAAGTGTTACGTCCCCGCTGATTTTGTTAGTGTGTTTCTTTGAGGCCTCTTAATTTAACATATCAGTCCTCATCAGATCTTCAGCAGATGTGCGCCTGTGTGTGTGTGTTTAGTTGTGCGACGTGACAGATGTGTTGGGCACCTGTAGCGTGCTGTCAACGCTGAAAGAGAGGACCCGGCGGCCAGCGGGACAGTGGAGCTTGTCCGGGCAGACACAGATGCACAGGGACAACACAAGGGTGCCCATTGTGCTGACGCCATTCATGCACGGACACACAAACACACACGCACACACACACACCTGGGATGGGAGGCAGCAGCAAAGTGCCACTGTGTTGTGCTGAATCTGAGAGACAGCTGCTGTGTTGCTGCTACTGGGATCCACCAGTATTCCAGTCTGGACCAGCTGGAAGAACGCAGAGTGCAGACCGACTGACTAGGCTGCCCCCCCCCACCCCACCTCTCCCCAGAATCTGAATATGATAGCTAATTGGCTCGTCACATGACAAAGGCTGATAACGCGGCCCATCACGGCCTCTTCCATGACAATATAAAACAAAAATGCATGACCGAGATGTGACCTTCCATTTACGCGTATCATATGGAGACTCAACTCATATGACTTGGGTCAAATTCCAGGCACAAATCAAACTTGCTGTGGCAAACATCCTTGTTTCTGCAAAAGAAAGTGCCCGTGTTTATCATTTGAGCAGCCCTATTTTTTTTTTTAGGTTATTTAATACACCAGATGATTGGTGATGATAATTTTAGAAGGGTTTACGAAGAATAAAACCACGTCAAGTCAGTTTCATTCAACAAAAAGACAATCTATTTCCATTAATGACACTGATATGTGAACCAGATTTGCTGAATACACCACATAAACCAAATTACAAATCATCAAGGACGATGATGATGGCTTGGTTTCGTCATTTGTCTTGGTTTGTATGATCTTTTTTGGCTGTTTATGAGTCGCCGTGGTGTATTTATTTTCACTTGTTCTCTAATGATTTCATTGCACAGTAAAACAAACAACAACAACAACAAAAGTATGAACTCTGGTCCAGAAAATTTGAAAGCCAGCCCAGAATCAAATCAATAGAGGACTTTTTGTAACTGAGCCTTATATGGAAGCAAATGTCACGTGATTGATAATTAGACGGATAAATATAAGGGTGTGTGTTTGATGGCTGCAGACTGGAGGTGTGAATCTGATCAGAGGTCAGGTCACGCTATAATTCAATGCAAAATTCTTCGCAGTTGTAGTAATTGAGGGTGGACGATAACAACATTCCTCCAGAGCTCAATGTCCAGTTTAAAAATGCAGATGTCAGATAGCCCCCCCACTTCCCTCCATCCCCTCTCCTCCACTCTTGATCTCTCCTCTTTGATTTATTCATTTTCTATGTTGGTGAGCCAGAAAGGACAATGGCGTCTTTCATAACTGAGGCTGCGTTCCCACTACCAGCACCCTGCAGTCCCCCAGAGTCCCTCAACCACCAGGCTCGTCCGATGTGACCTGGTCATGGTGGACCGGTTGTACTTGGGAAGGAAACACAGAAAGGGGGAATTCTATTGAGTCACATATGCAGAAGATTCTATATATATTACACTTCAGAAACAAATAAAAAAAAGGTCAGACAGGAAATCAAGTCAACAATACTGAAAATCTGTTGTAAGATCAATGAACTTGTTGCTCTAGTATCTAGTTTCAAGACTTTTATTCAACAAGATAACTGACGTATCCAAAACTACACCAAACATAAAATAATATCCATAAAAAGGAACAAATTCTCAACGACTATGCTGTTGGAATTATTGTCATTTATACAGTATGTGATAAAGAATGGGACCATTTTAGCCGAGTAGGATATTAGAGTTCCGTGCCAAACAAACAGAAGCCACAACATGCCAACGTGAAAAAAACCCCCCTACATTTTCTAGAAATCTGGCAACCGGAAGAATTACAGTGTTTTTCTGTGAGAGTTTCAGTTCGCATCACATGAAGTGATCGGTGTGGGAGGAAAAAAAACGGAATGAGAAGAGAGGGTCAAGAGCTGGAGGGAATGAAGGAGGAGAGAGGAGTGCAGTCAAATGAGGTTAGGGGGGTGGGGGGGCAGGGGTCATGCTGCCTCCCCCTGTACTCGCTCTCCGAGGTGCAGGGAGGCCGACTGCATAGCCAAGGCTCCTGCTTAGAAAGGCAGCCTTTCTTTTCTCCAGGCCCTCGCTAATGCAATTGAGAGAAATTAGTATAATTATGCTCCATATTGCAGATCGAGGAGGCAATGTGGCCCGCAGGCCGAGGACGGGGAGGGCAAGCTATAGCGTGGGTATTTGCTGACGGGAATATCTAATTCATCGGCTACTTTTGCCATTTATCAGAGCACATTCTTGCATTTATGACATTACAGCTAATCAAATAAAGAGGTCCTGGAATGCTGCATCTTTCTCAAAATGTGATTCTGCTAATGCGAAAATGACTCCTCCTCCCTCCGGGGGCCCCGCGGCCCCTCCCCGCCAACCGCTTTCCATCCGCTTTGCCCGCTCGGCCGCTGCCACGGTGAGCAGAAAAAATCTGTCCGAGCACCATCATCCCCTGATGTCAACGCAGACTCGTAGTTGCCATCACCTTCCGTTCGGCAACAGCTGCGCATACGCCGAAACACATGTTGGAGCTCTGCGAAGAATCGGATCCGTCAGACGAGTTCGCTTCGAGACAGATGCCCCGATTCTGACACGTTGATGGAAGGGGAAAAAAATGTTCGAGAGAAACGGTGCAAAACAAATCCATGTCAATAACGTATTTCCGTACTCCTTGGCTCGGGACTTCTGAGGAGCACAGGAGGGGTTCTTCCAAGTCTGAACCAGAAGTATGCGTTTTTGACCACAGTTTGGCTGAACATGGTTTCAGGGCCCTGATCCACCATTATGTACGGCACAGTGACAGTAATTAAAGAGTGCTGTATCCAGGGGTCAGACTGAGGTGCGGAACGATGGAGATTGATTTTAAAACTCTGCTTTAAACCAAAAATAGAGAAGACGTGGATTCTACTTAATTATCAGAGTCATAGAAACGATCCGGAGGTGTAATGGTATCCAGATGATTCCGCAGGAAGTGATGGAGGATCGCCCGCACGTGTGACGATGTGACCTTGAAACACACTTGAGGAAGACCTTCCTCTGGCCGTGTGTCCGGACCCACCCTGCAGAGATGGAGGGAGCGAGGGGAGGGGGGTAACACCATTTGATCCCAGAGAGCACCAGGCCTACACATCTTCTATATCCTGTTTGGGGAAATGCGGCCTTTTGAAACCCATCTGCTCATCGCTCCCAGTGGCATCATCAAAGCCACGTACGAGACGAGAGCATGGATCAAGACGAGCCGGAAACCGGCGACCGTCGCTCACGATCAGAGATCCAGCATTTCTAATTAAGAGGCTGGAGAACAAAGCTTTAAAAGAGGATGAAAAGGGACCCTTTACATAAATATCTGTATCAAAAAAAAGAGAAGAAAATAAACAAATGAAAGGGGAAATTCTCAGCAGCCACAGAGCTGATGTCCACCCACTCAGACGTCCGCTGATCACATTCATTATTTTCCTTGTGGGAGTTAATAGGTCAGAAACCAGATGATGCCTGGTTTTGGTCTGTTATATTTTATGCTTACATCATGCCTGTTGCGTGTGTGCCACTAGAGCAATCCCACGTATGAAAACACACACTGAGAAGGAGAGGAGAGACAAAAATGTGTTGAAACTAACAGGTTTGAACAAGTGGTTTTAAAGCTAGAAAATAATCTTATTCAGAAAAGCAAGATAAAAGACTCCGGGAGAGAAATAAGCGACATAGTTGATTACGAGCAGAAAACAACTTCTATTGGATCCAAATGACCCAGATCTGTTTGTTAAACAAGGAACATACACAATGCGCTAATATATATATATATATATATATATATATATATATATATATATATATATATATAATCCTGCAAACAGAGAACATTCAATTCAGACCTCTTTTTCCGTCAAATTCAGAAAAAAGATGGCACAAAGCTCATTTTCTGTGGATGTGACGCAGTTTGATGCAGTAACGTCTCATTGAAAATTGATTTATGTCTAAAAAGGATACAGCATTAATGAGCGTTTCATCATATCTGTAGAAAAAGTCACTTTTTAAATATAGCTGCAAAGCTAAAACAGATGACGAAGACAATAATGTAGCAAACCCATACCAGCAGGTGACTATTAAAAACACGCCATTTAGAGAAATCATTAAATCATATTAATAAACATTAATTACTGAAAAAAAAAAAGTTTCAGAAAACTTTAACTGCTTCACAATGAAAAAAGTGGTTTGCACTGGAGATTTGTGGCAGTGCAGGGTAATAAAAAAAAAGTTTTGTGACCAAAAAGGAAAAAAAAAAAAAGAAAAAGATTGTCAAGGTTGTCGAGACACATAATGTGGGCCGTTAATCAGTCACGGAGCGCAGGGAGGCGACTCCCTCAGGAAGCAATTAGCTGTGTTGGACCAGTTGCTAATAAAACACTTGGGTTACAAGCTACCCACAGCCCAGCCAGGCCAGGGGACCCACGGTACTCTCTCTCTCTCTGTGTGTGTGTGTGTGTGTGTGTGTGTGTGTTGAGGCCTAACAGGTAGACGCAGTAAAGCTACAGTAGCAGCAACTGGTGCAGCAGCCCCGCTTGTCACTTTCAGTTGTTGTTAAAGTGATACTTCACCCTAAAAATCTATCTATTTGAGTGTCGACACTCGCCCTCTGCGGCTGTAAAAGTGACTGTTTGTCATGTGGTCAGCTTGAATGATGTCACAGTGGGAAAAAAAATAACAAAACATCCAGAGAAATGTCTCGAGCCACTCCCGAAGTAGAATCATTTCTCTGCTCTTCATCAGGATGCTCAGTGTCAAACGTTATAGTTGTGCTAGGGCTGGCCGATTATGGCTTGTAAATAATATTTGAATATTTTCAGGCTGTATATCACAATATTTTCATATGTCCTCTTCTCTCGGATGCATATCTTAACAAATATATACACACCTAGGAGAGAGCGAGAGACTATTTACACTAGATGTTTGCGATATAGTTTTTCAGCACACAGAGTAACATCGAGTATATTTGATTCACCAAATGATTTGACTATATATGAATTTAAACCTACGTATGTATTGATGACAGAAAAGGTGTTTGTGGATGTGTTGATTGTTTATCAACAGCCACCTTTAATTAATTAATGAAACACTGAATTTTAACTAATAGCCTTGCACTCTTGTGATTATAATACACCTTTACAAAATGTCAAGTATCAAGTTTCCATCCAAATTCCATGCAAATTGTACACAGAAAATCCAGAAAATTGGCAAAACAAAATGGTAAGTAATGTTTTTTTCCATTCTAGACTCGTTAACATTCAGAGTAAAAAAACATGGAAGTGCCAATTCTCCTTCATATAGTGCTGATTGGTTCTGATTGGTGCCCTAAAATATGTGACATCACCGTTTTCCACCCACTTCAAACCACTAAGAAGAGCTCAGACAAAAACATTTTTAACTTAAGATAAATTCTCATTTTAAGTTTTAGTTCAGCAGAAAAATGTGTGTCTTTCCAACGGACCACATCACTCACATTAAGAGGCTTATGGAGGAAATACGGTTTAAGGGCCTTTAAAGCCTGCAGGGTGTGTGTGTGTGTGTGTGAATTTAAATACAGAATAAAAGTAAGCTATATTTGAAGAAAAGTTAGACCAAGGGGGGTGTAGTGGAAAAGCGGCAAACCATTCTCCCATGATGGGAAGCCATTGCCCTCACTAGGGATCCTGCAGAGTCCGGAATACAGCGGCTAGCAGCCCACTAAGAGGATCCCAAAAACCACCTCTTGCGGTGCGGCGAGAGCAGTGTTAGGTTGGATTTCGGCTCGGTATCCAGGCCCTGCCAAAGCTCAAACACTAGACACAACAAAAACAGCCTATTTAGGAAACAAAGCCCGAGAAACGCCACTTCAAACCCTTTCCCCGCGGGGAGAGACAGGGGTGAGAAGAGATAGAGGGGGGAGAGAGGAGAGAAAGAAGGGAGGAGGAGGTGGTGGAGATAAGTGGAAGCACATTGACAAGCTGTAGACAGCAGGCACTTCTCTGCATGTTTAATGTCCAGTCCAGCTTCCAAATGTTTAGGAGGGATCTGTTGAAAAGATTACTTAATGACTATCCACTAGGGAGCCGAAACTCCACTTGATGGCTCTCTGGGAAGGATCAAAACATCCCATTTTTCAGGAAACTTGTCTGAAACATCCATATTGTATAACAACAGAGTAAATAAATGTCTACTGATAGATATGTTTGATGACATATGTGATGCTCATTATCACCATTCGCCTTTTTTAACCGATACGCTACAAAAGGACGCTAATCGCTCGCCGGATTGTCATGTGGGAATTCATTCAAGCTGTTATCTGATTGTACTCTATCAAAACATCCCAGAAAGCTGGTTTCACGGTTTTGTCTTGACACAAATTAGCCTGCTTTGGCAGCAAAGGAACCCTCCGAAGGAAGTGAACCACGTGACAGACGTAGAGGCCTTTCGCCAAACGTAATCGAGTGACTTCTTGAGGAACGTCGCAGCGGTCGAGTCAAAAGATTCCCGACAAACATGAAACATTCGGATGCACCGGCCAAATGCAATCAGTCATACAAGACACACGCAGAGGGAGTTTGCAAAATCAAATCCGAGCCCGAACCGGCCAACGTAATAAATATTCGGAGTCTTCCAGGAATGAGCAATAAATCACGAATCGATGAAAATGAACTTGAAACTCAGGTACGTTTTTTGACATCCACATCTGAGGTTAATTGAAACCGTTCCTTCGACTTGGCAGGGCGAGCGGACAACATGCCTCGGCCGCTCAACAAATCTTCTGTTTGCTTTCAGCTGTTTAGGCTGCACCACTTATTCAATTATTCCCCCCACCCCCCCGTTTCCAGAGATGTGCACAAACACAACTAAGGCCCTAGTCGATCGTGCATCTCCGCAAACCGTGGTGTGAAAGTTGTTTGTTGTGGGAAAACGTGTACAGTGTGTTTTATTGCGCACTGGAAACCCGAGGTGTGTCCGAGTGGGCCAGATTTTTTCACACACTGTGTGGTCCGATGCCTCTAGAGGTGAGGAGAAGAAGAAGAACCTCACCCTTCGTCAACAGAACCGGAGAGTGTGTTCTCTAGAATCTCGGCGGACTGCTGCTTTGCTTTTTTTCCCAGAGAATGACTCAACATGGAGAGAGAGGGAGAGGAATAGTCTCTACGTTATCAGACCGGAGGGAGCCAATGGCAGGCCAGGAATTCCCAGGA
Source organism: Eutrigla gurnardus (assembly GCF_963514095.1). Lineage (NCBI taxonomy): Eukaryota > Metazoa > Chordata > Actinopteri > Perciformes > Triglidae > Eutrigla > Eutrigla gurnardus. The sequence continues at coordinate 9,269,325 of NC_139931.1, forward strand.
AGGTGGGTTTCACAGAAGAGATGAGTCAGCAAACACGAGCGAGGATGCGATCACTCCGCCGATGTTCTGGTGTCCGAAGATGAGAGGAGTGCGAGGGGAAGGGGAAGAACCGAGGTGCGGTGAGAAGCGGAGGGAAGGTCGGGGGAATGATCTCTAGAATTTTCCATTTGCGTCCTCCTTTTTTTTTTTTTTTCATGAAACAATTTGGGTCAGAAGTGCCCTCCCCTCCCCCCCCACCTCCTCCTGGCCTGAGGGTCTCCCCGGCACACATGTTCACTCTGCAGCCAGCTTACAGTGATTAGCCAGGCCTTCCTCTCTGACAGGTGCACCGTCACGCCCCCCCCACCCCCCGTCACAACACATACAGAATACACTTGGTGCATCCTTCGGCCAAGTTAATCCCTTTGTGAAGACCAACCGGCAGCTAGGCTTTAATTCAGCTACATAAGCAGTCAATCATATGTAGCGAGTACTTTAGGTGGAAGGATAAGTGGACGATATGTAGATGTTAGAGACGAGATATTACTGTCCATTTCATTCCAGATGAAGCTTTTCTATATTAGTGTGGAATTGAAAATCTTCCACAATTCATAATCTCTGGGTTAACCATAGCCAGTGGCATTTCCTCACGCACAGCCAATATAAATCACCCAGTTGAACGTTAAAACATTCAAATAAAACAGATATTAGACAGACCGCATTATGTTTTCTCGAGTCTTGCAAAAAAAAAAAAAAAGAGAGAAAAAACCCACCCTTTTTTTTCCTCCAATTTAAATGGCCTGTAATTACTTTCAGTCTCGAGGAATCAACTTTTGGTTTTTACAGTTGTAAGCACTTAAGGAAAATTATATTCTTGGCACCTGAATTCCACCGTGGCACAGCTCTGCTTCCCAGGTCCACACCAGTCTGATTGAGAAAACACCGGCAACAGCGGCGCTGTGGCAGTGGACTCGGTGTTTGGCAGGCAATATGACGCAAAAGAAAAAAAGAAATGCAGAGAAGCCATAAGAAGAAAAAAAAATCCAGACATGCCGTCTGTCTGCTTTCCTATAGCGACACAGCTGACTGGGGAGGAAGGTGAAAAATAGGAGTTTTATGGTCGTGATATTAAAGTTAGGAAAAAGAATAATAGTGATTGTAACCAGAAGAGATTATGGTGTTGACGGCAACAAGAAAGTACAAAACAGAAAGCGGAGACACCATCCAACTGTGAGCGTGGAATATACCTTCAAATGGATAGCATTACGTATGGAGAGGAGATTCAGTTGGACAAGCAAGGACAGGCTCCTACATACAGCAGGTTCCTGATCATTTTACTTAGCATTTGCACACTATCGTGCAATTCCAATATCTGGATATTCCATTTTCATGTTCTGCATGGCCACTAGGCAATAAAACACATCTTTTATCAGTTATTATAGTCATAGAGTGGCCTCTGCTTGCCATCATTGCTTATCGTCGTCGACAGGTCAGAGTTACATACATGTTCCACTTTGCAGCTCAGTGAGGACGTGTCTCCGCTGCTCAGGGCAGTTATTTAGAGACGGAGGACTTTAAAAGGCAGGTCGCCCCGTGTAAAGTGCGTTGCCCACGTGAGCTCCGGTGCCTCTTGCTGACCTCAGTTGAAACTGGCCAGCAGATGCAAATTTGACACTTTTTGCATCTTATTTTGCATTCAAAACTTCCCAGTTTGCTGTCGGCGGCCCAGAAAAAACACGCCGCATGTGTATGTGGGCCAGAGAAGAGAGAGAGAGAGTGAGAGAGAGTGGCAGCTTTGAATAACAAAATGAGTTTGGTTCAGCTGCATTTTTCGTGTGGCGGGGTTTAAAAAAAAAAAAAAAATGCAAAGCGGCCCACTTGGAGCGATGCCTCCTATCGTTACGCGTGTTACTGCGGCTGCTGAAAAAAAAAAATAGGGAAATGAATGGTGCCGGGATTACAGTTAGCCGCCACCGACATAAATTAATTACTTCCCTGTTCTGCTGAGTTCAGTTTGGGTTGTTTGCATGTCTCTCTCCCCCCCTCACAGGACAGTAAGGTATCACAAAGAAATGAGGTGGAAACATAACATTATGTACAAGATTGTACACTATGTCTCACACACACACACACACACACACACACACACACACACACACACACACACACACACACACACACACACACACACACAAGAAAACAATATTCTGCCTTGTTTGCACTGTTGTCTAAACACAAAATCCTTGCGGACTCCCTCCCTGGACTCCTAACCCCAACCCCCCAGCTGCGTCCCAGGGAGGTGAAACCCAAACCAGAGCGCGGAGAGCTCTCTCAACTCCTCAACCTCTCAACACATCCTCAGCACTACCCTTTGAAAATAAACCACGCCGGCCAGCCCCCCCCCCACCACCCCCTCGTCTCAAACTCTCGCCTCATATGCGAGCGCACATGCCCCACACTCTGCTGGGAGCTCTTTGGAGACTTCCCCGCCGCCGTTCCAGGAAGCAGATGTGAGAATGGCGGCAATCAGGCATGACAATTCGCGAGGCAAATGTGGAGGCCATTACTCTCACAGTAGAAGGTGTGGAGGAGAGGTGAGATGTGAGGGGTGGGGTGGGAGAATCTTCTGCAAGTTGCCCGGTGTCGGATAAGATGATGTGATCGGCGCTTTATCGACAGCATATGGCTTCATTTTGTCACACTTCCGCATCGTGGGGCGGATGCAGATTAGGCTAATTTAACGTGACAAACCAATCGGTGTAAATGAACAGTGACAGTGACGGGAGAGTAATTGGTGGCGAGGGAAAAAAAGAAAGGAAAACCACTCAAACGATAACTTCCTCACACCCACGAGTGGGCGAAGAGTCGATGAAATATTTAGTGATTTTTAGACCAGTCGTCACTGGAACTTCCCACACTCTAAAGCAAGTGGAGCGACGGAGCTCCAGATGGCTGGAAGTCTGCATTTTCAAGAGATCCACCTTCTAATGATGATCTCCCTCGCACTTCCACACAAAACTATAATCTGAGCAAGCAGAGAGGCCTGGAAGTGTTTTTTTTCCCCTCCACCATATCACATGAACCATGCCGACCGATAAGAGAAGGAATAATAACCTGGAGCTCCACGTGAGGAGTGGGAGCCGTGTTTTCCCAACTGGCAGGCAAGTCAGTCAAACTGATACTCATTGAACTCGGTGTCTCAATGGCTACATACACACTACATACACGCAGAAGAACACTGATCCATGAAAATAATTGAAGTGGTTCTGATACGTTGGAAGACAACTGGATGATATATTTGCCAGTGGAATTATTATTATTATTATTTTTGGACTCAGATGAATCAAGTAGAGAAAAGTGTCATATAACCATCAACTGAGTCCACATGCATTTTGAAGCTAACTGCCTTTGGGGAGAGAAAGAAAACACTGCAAGCACACAAAGGAATATCTGGGGAATTGTGAGTGAATGTTTCGGTAAAACGCAGGTGAAGGTTGCTGGTTTTTGCTTACCCCCCCCCCCCCTAGAAAACGTAGACTGGGTGATTGCTGCAGTGTGCTTGCTGGCGGGACTTTGAGCTGCTGGTGATAAGGATGTCTGCAAGCATCTCAAGGCAGGAATACTAAGTGTGTGGGACAGTGGGCTCTTTCACAGTACAGCCCTGTGGGACATTAGTGTGTATGAAATGACATTCAAGCATTTTCAGGGCAGGACAGAAGGACTTATTATCAACGTGGCTGAATTATTGCTCAATCGAAAGGGGGGAGGGGGGTTATGTGTATGCCTGGGTGTGGGGGAGGGAGCGACGTGCGTCAAAACTCATTAAAAGGATACAGAGAGGCTTCAGTCGGAGACACATACTTTATAAAGCTGAAGAACAGTTCACAAAGCCCACAGCTTTCCATGCTGTCCAACTCCTTCGCATCTCATCAGCATATTGCTTTCATGATTTATCAAAAAGCTTGTTTATGGAACATGACGGCAGAGAGAAAACACATGCAGGGCTAATAGAAAAATTCATCCATATTTGGGTTGTGTTCCCGACAGACACAATATATGTGTAAAAAAAAACATCTCGTCTGGAGCTGGAGGAGATTATGGGCGAAGATGGAGACGATAGAGCAAAGTGGGAACATCTATTTAAACTTTTTAAACTTCAATACTGCTTCAGTCTGCAAAATAAAAATGAATAAATAAAGCAAATCCGTAGCAGAGCATTTCATGTCAACTTGGTTCAGCGTGGCGTCCCCCCCCCCCCCCCCCCCCCCGCGGAGAGGATGGTGCGACATCCGATCCGCCCCCAAACAAGAACAAGAACACTCGCCTGCAGGACTTCCTCTCCTCTCTTTCATTCCCCTTTTTCTCTCTCCGTCTCCTACCACCTCTTTTTCAGGCTGCAAAAGCCGGATGAGGGTCGTCTTACCAAAGTCCCCGTTGCGACGCAGAAAACCCCACATTTTGCCAGCGCCCCGACCTGTTAACATCTCAACCTCACAGAGCTGACAGGACCTTCCTCTCTGCGCCGCTCTCCCTGCCCTCGTTGCGACCGCTCAAATCCTAAGGCGGCACGAGGCCTAAGTGAGGCAGCACGGGCGGCAGTGTTTGTGTGCTGTCGGAATTATTCGTGCGGCTTTTCTAACTTTCTGCCAACATTCTCCCACCGTATGAACGATCCCAGTGATGCACACTTGTATGAGTGGGCAGTATTTCCACTGAGGCGCTCTTTTGACATGTGCATATTGCTGTATTGTGGGAGTTGTTTGTATTTTGACATGGTGTAATGCTTGTTTGTTTGTGTGCGCGTGCTCTGAGGATGCGTGTGCATGTGTGTGTGTGTGTGTGTGTGTGTGGGTGGGGGGAGGGAGGGAGGCACAGCTCTGCAGCCTGATATTCTGGGAACGGCAGGGTGGCGTTGTTGACCCACCTGCTCCCTTCTCTCTTCAGCTGGATCTAGTCGAATTTCAGCAGCTGCATCCCCTCACAAAGCGCCTCTTTGTAATCTTCCCAAGGCGCACAAATACAACTGCAACCAGGAGAGGAGAGAGAGAGAGAGAGGACGGAGGAGGGAAGACGGACAGTGGAGACGGAGAAGAGGAAAAGGGCGGTCACTGCTCGGCTCGGTGTGCACCAGTGTCAGATCACACTGTATCTTCATGTCATGTTACATACAGTAGCAGGCGCCCTCATAATGGAGTTATACCCCCCCCCCCCCAACACACATTCATGACATGAACACTCACACCTGTGGACATGCATGTGTGCAAAAGTGGTTTGACATGTGAATATTATTTCAATAAGCAGTTTGACAAGCATCTTTGCAAATGAATGTCATTAAAAGAAAGCTGCCTCACAGATAGGTGACGAGAGCTGAGGTTAACCACAGCACTGTCGCATGCCAATGGGTGTCACGCTTCTGGAACATGCCAAGTCGCATACATGTCATTTTGCACGTCGCACTACACCGATATCTCAGACCGCCATCTCAGGCCTGATACCCAGTTTTTAGTTTGAGCCCTGCTGTCCAGAATTTGCATCCCCAAAACAAGGCCTTGTCCCCCCCCCTACACCCCCCCATGCCGTCTCCAGCGATCGGTCCCTGTGGCCCCGAACCCAGACTTACTGGTGGCAGAGGAAAGGAGACGTCATTAGGAGATTAACTACAGCGGCCCACTTTACTGCCTTCATAAATATATGTACCTGAGTTTGAGGCCATAAACGCACCAATGAAGCACAAATCTGGCTCTGGGTTGGGGGGGGGGGGGGGGGGGGCGGTCATTGCTTCTGATTAAGTTTGGTACCAATTCATCCAGAAGCACATGTGGACAACTCAAATGGTCTATACTACATATATACCAACACAAACAAGCATGTGCATGACATTTTCCAATATAAATAAATAAATACATTTAAAAAAAGTATTTTACCGATGCATGGTCTGCTTTTCAGGGATGAATTAATCATCTGTAATTCAACAACGACATGCCTCTCTAAAGCCAAAACAGGGGAGCTCAGACCAGAATGCAATAATGAAATGACATAAACCAACAATGACATATTCTTCATATAATCCATAAAAGTAGGTTGAGTTTCGCGCAGCACCATAAAGCAGCATCTTGTTAAATGAGGGACCCTATAGCTCAGTGGATTTATATTCTACCTTACATGGAGCCAAAGCTGTCCCAGGGGACACCATTAGGAGACACTCGGGGGAGGCGGAGCAGGGAGGGAGCGTGCTTAATATTCCTTCAGATTTGGCTAAAATTAGCAGAATATAAATGTTTGGTAAAACATTTTTTTACGTATTATAAATAATGATCTTTGAAAGTGGAATGAAAGCAGGTAAAGAGACGAGCGGGAACACACACACACACACACACACACACACACACACACGTAACCCAAGGTGAGCGGAGTCAAATATTATATTCATCTTCTGCAGATATGTAATTTCATCTACGCACTGATAGACACACTGAACAGAGTCACCAGTCAGTAGAGGTGAAACACTCTTGAACTTCACCAAAAGGTTATCCTGCCACCAAAAACTGATCCGAGTCGGGTTTATGCAACGCTGGATTCCAGCAGAAACAACACAAATAACAACTGGGCGGGATTAGCATGAATACACAGCAGAAGGTGGAGGAGAGAGAGATGCATTTCCAAAGTAAGCTACTTTTCCGGAAATGTTAAATTCCTCTGTGAAAGAAAAGGTCAGCCTCGGTGGTCGACTGAAAAGGCTCTTTATGTCTTTCCTGCTACAGAAGTACTTCCGTGGTCTCTATTGTCCCCAGCTAGAGCTCTGCACCTCTTTAAAGGGAACAGGAAGTGACCCCGGTGACCTTGGACTCCCACACCATGTGACCTGTAGCTGCGCACCACCGTGCAATCACGGCCCCAAACTCCCCACAACAACCCAATAAACTCAACAAATGACTTTTGTTAATTTTGCCCACGAGCGCCGTCAAAGTTCGTCTTCGTACGACGCAACCTCGGAAGCTTCTTAATGAGACGCTCTTTTTGCTCCCGCTTTGCATGTCTGCAGCAGCCGGGGCAGTTGGAAATAGTGAAGTGGCTACCAGGAAATACTCTGTACCTACAACCAGTGGAAACGGTTAACAAATGCTTCCTTCTTTCCCCCCCTGCCTGAGGCTAGTGACGTCTGCGTGGCAGCTGGCAGAGAAGCCGTAGAGCATGTTGTGGATCCAGAATGTCAACTTAAAGTGGAGAATGAAATATCCAGTCATGACAGGTTGAAGAACAAGGAAACATGATTTTAAAAATGTGTCATGCCATCTTTATGTACAGTATTTTCTTTTACATTTCTTTTTAGACTGATTTGCCTCGCCTCTCGCTATTTTCATGTCAGAGCCGGGCAAGTTACATGGAAATGTAACTTATGACTCATTTGCCTACAGGTTGCTCAGCCCACGTGTCACTTATTACTCAACAGCAAAAAGTAAATTACTCCATCAACCCATCGTCCACCTGGCATCCTGTATTTACACACATGTTGAGCAATCAATGATGTCTAAATTTGAAAAAAAAGAGAGAGGTGGGCAATATTCAGAGAAAAAAGTGGCAAATTTCCGAGTTTACAAAGTGGCAAATTTGCAAGTTTATTACGATGCTAACAATCGGCATTTATGCTAGCTAACTTCCCAAGAATGTAGGCATTTATTTTTCTAATTAATACATCAACATGTGATGCCTCGTTAAGGTCCTTAGGGTGATGGTTGTTGATGGTTATTGTTGTTTTTTATACGAGACCAAATTCTCACCTTATGAGTGTTTATCGATTGGGCGGTTGGGCTAAGATGCTAGTGGTAGCGTTCACTTGTTGTCATAGCAACGGCAATTGGTTAGGAACCAAGCAACTTGTTTCAATCGGCTATATATTTATAAAGTGGCAAATTTGCAAGTTTATAAACTCGCAAATTTTTCCTGCAGTGGCCCTAATACACCGTCGTAACGGAGGGGTGCTGCACTGCCCGTGTCGAGAACATGCAACGCTAAGCTACATTCCCATGGTGATGACATGTGAGGCGGCGTGATTTCATTTGACCCCCCTCTGACAACAGATCTGAAGCTGTGCGCTGTAGCTGGCCGTGTCTGTGCGTGGTGCTAATCTCCGGATAATGTTGCGATGCCGGTTCCTCTGGTCAGGAACACGGACCATGATGGGTGTTTATAGGGGAACATGGATACGCGCTGACTAAACACAGCGTGTTACAAATGGAGGAGGAGGGTAATGTAATTCTGCAGCCTCGAATTCCTGCTTCGCCTTTCGACCTATAAACATAAGTATTAGTAGTGATTTTTTACAGCTACCCTAGTGGGGGAATTCTCCTTTTATCGAAGCAAAAACCAGTTTTCATGTGTGCAATTATTTCTGAAATATCACAATGTATTACATGATGGATTCAACCCACTTCATGTGGTCAGCAGCAGCAGGTGTGTTTCTATTAGAGGTTATAGACAGGCTGGAGACAGACACACTAACTGCTGCTCATAAACACAGAAAACTCTTGGCTGTTGCACTGAAAGCCTAATTGGAGAATTTGATCCACTTCACCAATTATCATTTTCACCACCTATAAATTAACCTTTTAATATACAAATTGCACACAAGAGATTTAGGGTTTCACACTGAACTCACTTGCTACACACTCGTGTCACACACGTTTTCTCTTTGCACATAAAAGGGGAACATAAAAAATGAGCGGCGCAAATAGCTTTTTTTTTTTAATATTCTTGTTTTAATTATCTGCAAATAAAAACAAATCCACCACAGTTATCTTAGCGCTGTGAGGCAAACTTCCCACAGCCAAGTCCTCTAAATAGTCTCACTTTTTGTGAAGCGGCCTCCCATTTCCCGTAAAGTCAAGGGGTGGGCTCTCTCTGTTCTCTCGCCGCCCCGTTCCTAAATGTCTACATGTCCCGCACCATCTAACTCACAGGCAAATTAGGGAGATGATTTATGAGAATCAAGGATCAAAAAAGGAGACAATGTGGAAGACGGAGCACACCGCAAAGTTTTATTCAGAACATATGCGGCAAAGATGAGAGGGAAGAAAGACAGAAAGGGGGAGGGGGGGTTAGATCACAAAGTGTAAAAAGAAAAAAATAGAACACACATACACCCACGCTTCTCTCGGGACAACTCCGGGACACGATGGGAAGCATCGTCCCTGTGGAAGATCTTAGCGTTTATGTTGTCATGCCGGGGCGAACGGAACCAGGAATGGACGATTCCCTCATGGGAGATCAAATGAAAGTTCACCGATCCGCTCGTGAGCTTCACCTCGAGGAAACGTTCTAAACAGAAGCTTTGTGTTAACACCTAAAACCATTATGCGCTTCACATTTGTACACGGAGAGTGTTCTCGCCACGTCACGGGAGTCTTCTGACAGCCCCGTAGATCAAAGAGTTACAGGAACGCCTCGAGGAAACCGGAGAATAATTTAACGTGATCCTTCCTCGACCTGCTACTACAACAGCTTCCAAAAACCTCTCCGTCCATAATCTGTAGTTCACATGAACGTCGAGAACAATCACCAGCGAAACCGCCGCCTCGAAAAAAAAAAGAAAACAGTTATGCGTCGGGGAGAAAACACTGCAAATAATCTGGAAACACTTGAGCTCTTTTTATACTCCTGACATTAAAAACGAGCGTGGCCGAAGGCCAAACACACCCTGAGACGTTTTGGACTAATTGTTTCCTTCAGGCTCAAACACTCCCCCCTTCAATCTCTTCAAAAAACTCCCTTCCTTCCCTCTTCACAGTGCAACCCCCTCCCCTCCACCTCTCAGTGTCTACTAATAGGTTTAAATAAAACCCGCAATTGGTCCAGTAAACCCCTCATTATGGTGTTTTAATAGAATGAATTTAGGATAGCGCGGGGTCAGGGGTCAATGGGAGGTCCTAACACGCAGCAGCTGTCACGGGGGTTGGACCGTGATTAGAACCAGTGGACTCAAACATCCCCGGGTCCTCGACCTCGCCGAGCAGAAAACCTGGAAAATCCATTTGGCCGTAGACCAAAGTGGAGAACATCCACCATGCAACTTCCAGAGGGAGCGGGCTGAGTGGAGATGGGACAGAGAGGAGCAGTGGGTGCATCCATCACTGGGAGTTTGCTTGAATGTGCGTGAGCCTGGCTGGAAAAAACGTTTCACCTTCAAGATGCAACAATCGCAGGTCCCACGTCTCCGCCGGGGCTGTAAAACATTTCTTCCGGGATCCTCGCCCCTTCCTAGTTGCATTCGCTGCAGCTGTAAATTTCACGCTAATTACCGTCTTTCTGAGTGCGTGAAAACCAAAGATAGAAGTGGTCCGGTTGATGTGGCGCACGGGTGAAATATGGCTTGTTAGCGGGAGCTTGTTCCACATGTGGTTAGGCCCGTGGTCGGGATCGTCTGGGTGAGAGGGAGGGCATGCCAGTCTCCCCAGTTCAGTAGGTTTACGCTGACTCGATGTGCAATCACAAGGGTTATTCAACAGTTGCTGTTTGGGTTAGGGCGCTGTGGTGGCTGCAGAGACACCACTTTCCACAGTTGTTCCATGTGGATTCATGATGTGAACGTGCACAAACATATGGATTTAAATATGGAATGCATGGTTCACATGCAACATGTTGTAGGATGCAGAGCAGACATTCAGTTTTTTTTTTTAAATGAACTTCAGGACTTTTTTTGAACTCCTCATCCGGTTCACGTCATCCTAACACATCTCTGCCGCACAACGCGTGGCAATTTATGGCAATTTGACTGCTCGACATAGTCCGTCCAATAACTTGGCGAGAGTGGAGAAATGTGCCCGACTGTATTAAAACACAGAAGCAGAGACCAAAGGGGGGCAGAGATTCCTGTGGGTGACTGTGTAATTTAATTTTGTATGCACATTAGAAGCCAGAGAGTATAATTTACATGTGGGATAGACGTGACTAGGGCCCAGGAGAAGTGGTCCAACATGCTCTGCTAAAAAAAAAAAGAAAGAAAAAGAATAAGAAAATCTTTACCCGGGTCTTTCCTTTGAGATGCATCTTGCAAAAATAGGGAAATTAAAACCTTCCTTCATTCTTTGGAACACTTAAGGTTCATGCGCGGTTACCTCTCTTCTGTTGCTCTTCCTTTTCTAATCAAGGGCCCAGAGCCCACAAACCCTGGCCAGAGTTCCCCCCACAATACAGAGAAGCATGAAGGGGGGGCGGGAAAGACTGGAATCTGTTTAAGTCTGTCTCCTTCTCTCAACCCAGAAACCGAGACCGACCTACAACTTAGCAGCTTGATGGCAGCTGTCACTCACGTTGGGCTCATCCCGACTTCCCGTCAGCGTCGGTTTATTAATGCAATAAAGCCCAGCGCTATTAAAATAACATTTATTTTTTGAAAACCAAATGAAGCACCATTTTTGATTATGATATCATTTTTTTTTTTTTGTGTCTGTGTGTAGGCAGGATACATCAACACTGATGGAAGGTTTTTTCCATGAAATTGCACGGGGGAGACAGAACTTGAGCCAGGAAGAGTTGATGCCGTTACGATGGTGATTGAGAACAGGGATTTCCAGCATTACATGCGACACAAATCAAAAGGGAACATTAAAAAAGTATCACATCATTTTATTTATGATGGGATAATGTTGGTCTCTACTCGCCGAGTGCTTCCTAGTTCATTATGAAACTAATCCTCGCGAGTCTTCTCTGCTGACACACACACACACACACACACACACACACACACACACACACACACACACACACACACACACACACACACACACACACACACACACACACACACACACACACTGAATACTATTCCATGTGTGGAGCGGGACGAGAGTGAAGCCAGAGTCATTCATGTTTGACAACTAGCCGCTGTCCTGTCTGTTCACACACACACACACACACACACAGACACACACACACACACACACACACACACACACTGAACTTGACCCAACCGAGTGCTTTGACAGCAGCTGTTAGAGAGACAGGCTGCTCCAGATAGACCAAGGGAGCACTTTCATTTTATCATTTATGATAGAAATGTTCCACTATTTTGTATGACATGTTTCTACATAATCTCTCTGCTGACATCAAATGCAATGTATTCAAATTCACTGGAGAATCCCATTGCTTCTTAATCCTATAATAAAAGAAAAACGTCTTACCTCACCGTGCAAGCTGTTGCATTCTCTGCAGTGAACTCTGCGCTGGACGTGAAAGTCCCGGCTGCGATTATTTCCACACTACGAACTCTCTTCTTCTTCTTCTTCTTCCCTCAGCCACCTCCAGCGTGCATCGAGCCAAGCAAACTGCCGTCCAGCACAAACACACCTTGTCTTTTCACAGGGAGACCAGTGATATAAATCATCCCACAATACGTGAGCACAAAGACACCTTTAACAAAGGCTGTGATTCGATCTACCCTCTTATCGCATCTGCTCTTTATATCTTCAGTGTCATAAAAAAGAAAAAAAGAAGCCCGCTTTGTTGGTGGTGAGAAATGACTTATGGATTACAAACAGACTGTTGAGGCAAATAAACTTCCTCTTCTGAATTCTGGATATCTCAAATGGTATAATTGGGCTCACTGAGGCCTGTGAAGTTTAGTCACAAGTCTGTTCAGGAGGGAGAATGCTTATTTGGGAGTCATGATCATATGTTTAGATCAGACGGGCGTGATAGGCTTCTTATCACATTGAACTTGCCTAAAAAAAGCATTGTAAGCAATTATTAAATCTGGTTTTATACTCAAAGAAATGCAGCTTTCAGTTATAACTAGTGAGAGGGAGGAACACCCTTCGTCAAACTTGATGTTAATTATATATTTGCTATAATTTGCTTTCCAGCTTTGACACAGTTTAGTTAATGTTTAACCAAATTAAAAGTGACTTAATAAAAACCTGCATGCCACAACTTTTTCTGATGGTTGCTTCGTTTTTAGAGGCAATGTCAGTAATAAAATATTATATTTCTATATATATATATTTTTTTACTTTTGGCAATTGGTAGTTTAATCATGTCTTCACAATAGAATGTTAAATTAAATTCTAAATGTGTTGAGATCATCCAAAAATATTAAAAAGATTAATAAGATCCTGTATATTTCAACAGGAAATTAACAATATATAATGCAATATATAGATATTATCAGCCTATGTTGCAAAAACAACATTATATATGTTAATATATTACGTATTTTCATTTGAGGATTGTTTGCATTAATAATAGCCAAATATTAAACATTCAAAATTATTTTAAACATTTACATGACATTTACATGACATACCCAAACAGCATCATAAAACCGTTTCTCAGACAACGTGTGCAACTTAAAAAAAACAGAACTGTGCCACCGATGGAAAAAAAAGAGAAAGAGAAATCATTATAATAATGAAGCAGACATAAAAGCCGGAACCAATGGAGGGAAAGTGGTGATTTGTCGCAGCCAATCCGAGGCGGAGGGTGGAGTGACGCTTTTAAAACTCCAACTCAAGTTGCTGTAACGTGTAGCTCCTCGGCTCACATTGTGGACCACAACTTTCACGACTGCACCTCCCATGACAGCGTAGGAAAACAAGACTGACGAAGACAAACAAACAGGGAAGCAGAAGGAAAACAACGGACTGAAACCGCTGAAGGAATTTACTGTGGCGCACCGTGCGTAAAAAGGCGCACTGGCCACTCTGCTGCGCGCTTCAGTTCAGTGGTAACGTTTGATTTTTCTCCCCGGATTTTCATCCCCGAGGAGTTGCGCAAATAATGTTAAAAATGACAGAGGAGCATGACAAGTGTGGAAGCGACCAGCCGTGCAGCCCAACGGGCACAAACAGCTCCATGTCCCAGGACGAGTCCGACTCCGACGCTCCGTCCTCACCGACGGGCTCCGACGGCCACGGATCCCTGCTCGCCGGTCTGGGCAAGAAGCTGGACTCGGAGGACGACGACCGGTTCCCGGCTTGCATACGGGACGCCGTCTCTCAAGTGCTCAAAGGATACGACTGGTCCTTGGTGCCCATGCCCGTGAGGGGGAACGGATCCCTGAAGAATAAACCTCACGTCAAGAGACCCATGAATGCGTTCATGGTTTGGGCGCAAGCGGCCCGCAGAAAGCTGGCGGATCAGTATCCACACCTGCACAACGCGGAACTGAGCAAGACTCTCGGGAAACTGTGGCGGTAAGGCTGCGTTTTATTTCAAAAGAGACAAATGCAAGGATAAAAACAGTGTGCAAATTCATATTATTCAAAGAAACAATGAGATCGTGGCTGTAGATGTGGGACACAATCATCTCATAAAAAGGCTAACATTTAACATTAATAGCTTTGGCAATATTAGATAGATTTTACGATATTTCGTATAATTGGCTTTTTCTCTGAGCTCTTACAATAAATAAAAAGCTACAAAGTAATTAGGGCCATCTAACAATTCAATCCTTTTTGGGGGGGTTGTTTTATTTGACTGCACACATTTTAATGTTTTAATTTTATTTATTTATTTTTTTTACCATAGTTTGCTCTCCGAAGGGGAGAAGAGGCCGTTTGTAGATGAAGCAGAGAGGCTCCGGGTTCAGCACAAGAAAGATCACCCGGACTACAAGTACCAGCCCCGGCGACGGAAGAACATGAAACCCGGCCAGAGCGACTCGGACTCGGGAGCAGAACTGGCACATCACATGTATAAAGCTGAACCCGGGATGGGAGGACTGGCAGGGATGACCGACGGCCACCACCACCCCGAACATGCAGGTATGATGTCATAGAAACACTGTCAGGAAGCACCAAACACAACTAGTTTGCACGTTTTCTTTTAGGAATTAATTGGTTTTTAGGTTGCTGTGACTTTGGAGCGATGAATCCTCATCCACATGTCTGATAATATTATTTCCCCCCCTCCCAGGGCAGCCCCACGGTCCCCCCACACCACCCACCACTCCCAAAACAGACCTGCACCACGGGGTGAAGCAGGATCTGAAACACGAAGGCCGGCGTCTTGTCGACAGCAACAGGCAAAACATCGACTTCAGCAACGTAGACATCTCTGAGCTCAGCACCGACGTCATCAGCAACATGGAGACCTTCGACGTGCACGAGTTCGACCAGTACCTCCCGCTCAACGGCCACGCCTCGGGCTCCTCCGCCCTGGCCTCGGATCACAGCCACGGGCAGGCGCCGGTGCCTGGCGGCGCCTACACTTCCTCCTACGGCCACGCAGGCGCCAACGGGTCACCCTGGAGCCGCAAGAGCGCCATGTCCTCCGCCGCTCCTCCCGCCAGCGAGGTGGGCCAGCACCGGCTCCACATTAAAACGGAGCAACTGAGCCCCAGCCACTACAGCGAGCACTCCCACGGGTCGCCCTCGCACTCCGATTACAGCTCCTACAGTAGCCAGGCCTGCGTCACCTCGGCCACGTCAGCCGCCTCGGCCGCAGCCTCGTTCTCCAGCTCCCAGTGTGACTATACTGACCTCCAGAGCTCCAACTATTACAACCCTTACTCTGGCTACCCCTCCAGCCTCTACCAGTACCCATACTTCCACTCATCCAGGCGGCCCTACGGCAGCCCCATCCTCAACAGTCTGTCCATGGCTCCTGCCCACAGCCCCACCGCCTCCAGCTGGGACCAGCCCGTCTACACCACGCTGTCTCGACCCTGAGGGGGATACGAGACCCTCCGTTCACACCAGAGACTCATTCAGATTGATGCACTACTAATGAAGGAAGTAAGGAGCAGGTGGAGAAGTGTGTGCGCAGTAGGCTACCTGTGACCATTTGAACGTTAAAACAAAAAAAACAAAAGAGAGAAAAAAAAAAGTGCCTGCTGATTTTATACAAAGTTATATTGTTACGATGAAAACACAGACTTATTTTTTTTCCCCCACAAAAAAAAAAAAAAAGACAAATTGTGTATGACGGCGAGCCAAAACTCCTCCATGAGGACATGTCGCCCACGCCTACATCCTGTACATCCTCCAATCTTTTTTCCAGTTTGAGATCGCACGTGTTTGAGGTAAAGCAAACGGCCTGCCGCTGAGTTGTGTAGGAGAGGAACCGGTTTGGCTCGATTCGGCTGTGAAGCAGATGGAGAAGTGGATATATATCGGAGAACGTGCACGGGACCAATCATGTGAATTTGCAGTGAGATTTACATTTAATGGCCGGAGCTATATCCGTCGACCAGTCTTAACTAAACATGATTCTTACAGTGTCATTTTGGCATAAAAGTCTTATATGTATTTATGTTCATGCATTATTGTTTTGTTTTTTTTCATTCTTAAGTAGATAAACACATGTAATGTGGGTTTGGTTATAACAGTGGCTTTTTAATGAAAACAAGGTAAACGACGCGACGACGCAAGTACAATAATTTTTTTCCGGCATCATTCCATTGAAGAACCAGTAACATCTCCATTCCGAGTCGCGAGCTAACAGAGCCGGACCAACAGACTCGCACAGGACAGAAAACAGGTGTCTGAAAGCTATGCTTGGCAAATTGCGATTAGTCATGATCTAGGGTTAAAGGAAACGGGGTAAAATAACACCACACACTCTGAGTGACATGTCAGCTGGACCTCCTGTATACATGGATGAACGGCACAAGGGTGTGTGGACAAGCATCTGTGTGTGTGTGTGTGTGTGTGTGTCAGGGAGATAAAGTGCTTCTGTATGTGTGAGCCATTTCCTTGGGAACGAGAAACATATCTCATGATATAATACACACCAAATTATACTTAAAGTCTCTACTGAAAATGAGTTTTTTATAAAATTTCATCAGTTACTCAAAAAGAGGGTTTAGGGTTCGAGGAGAAAACACAAAGTGAATATTTGTCCATATTTATCTCATCCACCATCATGTGCCAACTTACTGCTCTTGCGCATGCAAAAAAACAAACAAACAAAAAAAAATAACAGTTTTTGTGCCTTCTAATGCTTATTGTCAGTATTTCAACATGAAATTGATTTATTAACAAAACTTAATTTGATATCATTCCTTCCAGCCTCGGTTTGTAACGTTCTGTGAGATGCTGTATGAGAAACGAAAGTTTTTGTCGGCAGAACTGTGTTTTTGTATATTATTCCGGTGTATTATTTTCTTTGAGGAGAGGCTGTGAAAATTGTCGTTGTTTCTATTAACTAGAGTCTCATTCACACGTGCACAGCTAACCCATTCGATGGCCACTTTTAAAAAAAATAAAAAGATACTTTTTTTCTCGATATTTGTCTTTGTCATTCTTATCTGAATCCGTGTTGAGTTTCAGCGCATTTTTCACATTTCTTCTTGAATATATTTGAAGAAAAAAAACAAAACAAAAATCGGAATTAATTGCAACGAAGTGAGCACGTTTATCGGTTTGACTTTTCCCTGCATACCAGCTTGTCTAACATCTGGACTGTGAGCTACAGCTGTGAGGGGAGACCACTGAGACATTTAGGGAATTATTCTCAGTTTTCACAAAATGACTGTAATTAAGCCTTCATAGTAAATTTAATTGGAGGCTGCTCAAATTCTGGTGGATGTCTTTCGAATTTTTGCAAAATACATGCTGGTAAGCTTTTTATCGTCAGTTTTTTTGAGAAATATATTGAAAATAAAATCTGACACGTTTGCGGTAAACAGCGTAATGCTCATAACCTTATGACCTTACGGGGCCTTAGATTGCCGCTTCATACGTGGCTTTAGATGCATCGACCAAAAAACGGTTCAGATTTTTCTGTGAAACCACATTCGAGAGAGGAATGAGGATCCCGTCTCCTCTGGTCCAGCGGGTAGAGCGCTCAAGTTGGCCCTGGCATGCATGCCAAGCAGCCGTCCCTAACCAGCCCATGGAGAAGCCAAGTGCCAGGGCCGCGCTGCTGAATTTTAATGATTCATTATGCTGTGGAGGGGTCCCATTGTGTCCCTTTATCCGGAGAGCTAGAAAGGAATTAATTGGACAGAAAATGGAAGGGGCAAGGGGAACTGACAAGCCATTAAGAGGGTGCTGAATGGACGATTAGATGCACATGGGGGAGAATTTCCACCCCCCCTCTCATATCACCGCACTCCACAAACAAGAAAAAAAAAAACACAACAAGAACAACGACAATGACCACCAAGACCAAACTGTAGAAATCATATCAGCGCACATAATCTGTAGATAATAAATGAAGATAATACCACAGCAGATGGGGTGTGGGTGGCTGAAGAACGACTTGTTGTTTTTCCTCCCCTCAAAGTTTTTTTTTTTTTTTTTTTTTTTTTTTCACCAGTGTTTGCCAAATACTTTCAGGAGGAACTCTTGAGAAAGAACAGGAGTGAATAAAAGTGAGGCAAAAAGGCTCTTCGGGGTGCTTGGGTCCCGTTTCCTTGGAACTTGTCCACAGTTTCTGATTGGGCCTCTTGAAAGCCCTACTGTAAATAGCTAAAACTGGAATGGAGTTACATCAGCACAGTACACTGAATGAAAGAATGAATGAATGAACATTTTTACACCGAAGTTGCAACTTTCCCTGAGAAGAACTGCAGGTTTATGGACATACGCTCACATGCGGTACAACCAACGCTCCATACAGTAGATGATTGCGCAAACTCTGAAATGTGAAATGAAATATAATTTACAGTAATTTTAACACCACCGCACTGAGGCTGTGGTACATTCCAGCTGTCACCGTTATTGTTTACAGAGGAAGGGCGTTATTGGCCGAGGTGGGAGTCGCGGTCTTGGACCCATAGGACATAAAGAGAGGGGGGGGGGGTTGGCGAGATGAACCCAGTGAAACTGGTGCTTCCACCACCTGACCACATCCCATTGTTAGGAGCAGGATAACTCGCCTGGTAATAGTCTCATCCTGTTTAATGAGCCTGGCTGACTCAGGGCATGTTTCGGGGAAAAGGAGGGAGCTGGGAACTGTGAAAACGCGGAGAATGCAAGGCTGATTTGCAAGGGAAATGAAGTGGACATGAAGCACGGTTATTACCCGCCACTGAATCTGCCCGAGTCCACTCGATGCACCGAGTCTCTTTTGAGTTCTCGGGGACATTGATGGCGTTTTGTCTAAAAACGGAAGAAAAACACAAGTTCTAAAAAAGATGAAGTAATGTTTTAACTTATATTATTATATGTTGCTTCTACTACACCATATTCGTCATTCTCATACATCGATGCTCTACTTTCGTTTATGTCACAGTAAAATTTGCAACAACAACAGATAACATGGTGACTAAGAGGTTTGCATCCATATCTTTAACAATGGGTGGATCATGTCAAAACAGCAAGAAATAGATTCCTTTAAATAAAAGAAAAAACATTGTCCGACCGACTTGTTTGCGACAGCTTCTCACGCCGCTCCAAAGCAAACACATTCAACTCAATTTCAAGTCGATCCGCCCAAGTGAATGACTTCCTGAGGCTTATTTTGCCTCGTCTCCCTGTTCTTCTTACTAAATAGAAAAGACTCCATTTTTTTTATTATTGGTGTCTTGTGTTTGCTGGCATGACCAGGCCAAGCAAAACAGGGTGGCACCAGAACCAACACACACTTACCCAATTCCTCACGAATGGGCCCAGAGGGAGGGAAGCCCAGAGCCAACGCTGGCTCTCCAAATGCCGCGAAATTGATGCTGGCTCTTCCAAGGTAACCTTGGATTGGCCGGCAATACCTACATCAACAAAAATCACAAACTTCAATCAGTTTAGCTACGCAACATGTCTGAGAAGACAAAAAACAGAGCCTCTTTCAAAGTGTCTGGAAATCCAAACCATATCGGCTTAAATGCCAATGAAGTTGCAGTTTGTTTGTACTTTAAGGATTGAAATATTTCTCGATGAATTAAGACAGATGAATAAATAAAGCCCTTTGAAAACATTGTAATCAGAAAATCTAAAAAAAACAATTGGTACTTCAATCAGGCATGGAAAACAAATTCAAGCAGTAAATCTGTCCCAGTGGAGAGACTGATTATGGTTGTTTACTAAAACGATAATCAGACCTGGGTCTAAAACTTTTTGCAAATAATTCTCAGTGTCTGTTTCAACCTGCTCTGAGAGCCAGATGGGTAGGGATTACTGCGTCGCGCAAAGTCAGGGAGTGCCAGTTTACTTTGACTACTTTTGTGATTAATGAAACTTTCCGGTGCAAAAAAAGCAGACACACACTCATACAAGACTGTAAAATGGTGATAGTGATGGTGTTGAAACAAACAGCAAACACAGGTGGAGAGTTGCTAATTTATTATTTTTAAGGGAGAAAAGAAATAGAGACATTTGAAGAGAGAAAAAAAATATTACAGCAACAATTTGACATCTGGTCATGTTCTGTTCTCTGAACAGTTGTCCACAGTCTTTCACTGTCTTTTTTTCATTTGTTCTCTCCTTTTCACTTTTTCTTGGCACATCACAATTGTGAATGGGGTGGCAGCATAGCTGCTCATCTTCTTTCCACAGCTTTAAGACTTGTTGATTAGTAACTATGGCTGCGTTTTTTCATTGTCGCAGCTTTTCCGCTTTTGTTGAACTGTGGCACGGTTCCATTGCCGTCTACTTTCTCCATCTTTTCTTGAAGTTGTCTCGACGCAACCCCTTCACGCTGCCTGTCTCTCTCCCGTGACTTGACTAGCTTGATTGACGGTTGTTAACATAATATTTCTTCTGGAAAAAAAATAATTTATGCAGAGGTAGATTTTTTTAAGAAAAGAATCTTAATGCGGCTATTATTTATATATCTAGTCATTATAAGTGACATGAGTGAGGAGAGAGAATTCAAAATTGTTATGTCAAAGAGGGAATCTCACTTTCAGCCAACGTAAATTATTATATGTCATTATTACCCTGCCCCACAGCACCCACAAAAGTTGCACCGCTCTGCCACAGAGGGAGAGGGAGCGAGCCACCAGCATGTGGGATCCTGTAAGACCCTGGAATGTGGAGTGTGGGAGGAACATTTGCCGCAGAGTTTTCATGCTGCTGATGCACAGAGGTAGTGGAGGTAGAGACAAAACAAGGCAGCAGAATATAACGGAGAGGAGAGAAGATCAGAAGTGGACAGAAGGCTGGAGAGTCTCAGGTAAAAAGGAAACAAACAAAAAAAAAAAAGATAATTTCTCTTGTTTGCGGAGCTGCTTGGCAGGAAGTGCGGCGGGGACAGCAGGACCAGAGTTTTACATGTAGCTGGGTTTTTGGCAGGGCCGCGTGTGAGCGCGCTCTGTGGGAGCACCAAAATCTCGTCGCCCAGTGCAACATGGCGATTCAGACAAAACAGCACAGCCCCATCAAAACCCATTTACCCCGCCAGTATATACGCCTGCGGTCGGATCCTCTATACTGAATTCTCAACGAGCCCCATACACTGTCATGCCATGAGGAATGCATTTTAAAAAAACCCATGTCTGGGATGCCACACTTTCTCTGGTTTCTGGGCCGCACCGAAACAGGACAGTACACCACAACATATTAGGTGACCAATGCAATATTTGTTTAATACGCGTATGATCAGCAACACATGTGCATCCTCTCACACTCGATATCTTTTGTGGTACGACAAAGAGCGGGGAGGAGGGGAACGAGGGAAGAGTTTGTTCTCCCATGTGGTTTTGGCCATTCTGAGGGGCTTGGAGCAGTGCCAGTCCATCCCCGGTCCAGCCTTTGATATGGATGGGGTTCATTATGTAACCGAATCTATTGTCAAAGAATAAAACAATATGGAGCCAGCAGGAGAGGTGTGTGTGTGTGTGTGGGCCACAGAGGACCTACAAAGCAAGAGGTTGAAGGGGACTTTACACACCTCTCTGTCACTTTATCAGAGTACCGACACTGTGAAACACTCCTGCTCCCTACTTTGGCTTTCAAATGAGCTGCGAGCCGTATTTACAGACGGTGATCAAGGTTTCGCACTTTGTCGTGAAATGTGTTACAGCATTTTTTCTTCCTGTTTTCACTCTTATTTTCACACAAATGCAAAAAAAAAAACCCATAAAAAAGCCAGAGCAGTCGTAACCACGTCCGTGGAGTCACAAATGTGGAGCATCAAACATTCTCAAACACATTCTAGACTCAACACCAAACCCAAGAAAAATGATCAGCCTCATTCAGTCAACAGGCAATCTCAGCAGCACCGCAATGAACACAAATAGAGCAAATGCTGTCTTTCCCGTCTCCTGCTCTGACTAGACCCCCTTGGCTGCGGCCTCGGCGAGGACGGGCTAGCGAGGGGGAAGCCTTCGCGCCTTCGCCTTTGAGTGGTGTGCTGACTTCATTACTGCGGAGCTATGGTGGGAGCAACAAACCACGGCGTGGTCGCAGAGGTCACCCGCAGCACAATGCTCTGGCGCCTCCAACCCGACACCGGGTCCCTGACCGTCGCCTGCTCTCACAGACGAGGAGACCCCGGGCCCCAAACTGTGGCTCGAGGACTGGTGTTTCGCAACTGAAAGACCAGCGGTCTTATTTGACTGCAAATGGGTGCGGCGAGTTATATTTGGACCAGCAGACGCCAGAGGAGGATTTGAATGAATGAAAATGAGAGCGGCGCGCTCGGCCGATTGAGGGTGAGATACTAGAGCGCCAAAGATAAAAGCGTCCGCTCCAAACTTGGTGTTCGGCGATGTGAAGATGAAAGGGACGATAGAGTGGTAAATGGTCAAAAAGGTGGAGCTTATGTCTGAAGGTCAAACTTGACCACGAAACAGCCAGTAATACAAGACGGGAGTCTGCGGTTTCCAATCCTTCTGTCTCTCCTCCGTATTCTTCTAGGTAACGCTTGGCTCTGTCCTAATTCATTATTTTTTCCCACGTCGAGAATCAACCTGACAACAGTCACTGCTCCGGGACAATTACAGTCGTGATATTTCATAGAAAAGCAACAATGATGTTTGACAGCAGCTATGTTGACTTTGCAGGAAGGGCCGGGAATAAGCATTATGCTTAGCGCTCGGTGAGGACACCCACAGCCACAACGGGGCTGGTTTGGGTTCAAAGTCAACAAAAAACCCAGAGATCAAATGTCTGCCTGCTTACATAGTCATTAAGCAGCTTACTGGTTGTGTATTCATAAAAAAAAAAAAAAAAAGAACAGATGAACTCAACAAAAAGATTCAATAACACAGCTCAAATCTCACGTGTGGTGCGTTACATGCTGGATGCTCAAATTCCCGACCACAGATAAAAGTCTCCCTCTCCCCTCGCTTCTTCAGCCAAGAGTCAAATGAAGGGATCCGACGCTCTATTTGTCCAAGCCGTCAACAACCAATTCCAGTCACATGTTGCAACGAAAAGAAAAGAAGTTACCATTTGTCTCAGTGACAAAGCCATGATGTCAAATGGTTATGATGTAATGGCAGACAAACATATGAGAGGGACAGACATGGTGAACTCTTGCTTGTGCCAGAAAGACAAACTATTCACTGTAGCAGCTAATGAGCTTGAACTTTGACCCCCTCATAGGCAGGAGGCCTGCTGCCCCTAGTGCTGCCCAACTGTTTTTATGGCTTCGTGGAGGGGAAACGGTAAAGCTTTCCACTGAGGAGAGAATATACGTCGCTACAGAAATGGATTGCATGCTCTCATTCCAGACACGTCGCCTGAAATCATCTGACAGGAGAACTCCAGCTATTTCTCATTACATTCAAATGATGCGGTGAGAAAGAAAGTTTGTTCTTTTTGCATGCCACTGTTTCACATTGTGCTAATTTGATCACAAATGCCAAAAATATCTTAAGCTTCAAAAGGTATGCATAAATACACACACGCGGTCGCCAGGTAGCATTTCACTTCCTGGCAGTGCGGATGGTGTGCAGGGATTATATGGTCCAACGTGAAAAGCAATCCGCGGCTCGGGGAGGACGGCTCTTATTTTTGTTTTGTTTTTAATAAAACAGATCCGTTCACTGCTTTGCGGCGTGATATCCCTGAGAAGTGGCGCTCTCGCTGCTGCAGGGGAGGGAGACGGGAGACAGCACGGGGCAAGCAGATGGGCCGGCTAACTGGTGAAGGTTACTGGAGGTCAGGAACCCACAATACAAGAGATGTCATCTCTGGAGCAAGCATTAAAACTTTGGTTTATCTGCATTGTTGTGTTTTTTTTAAATGGAAGAAATAAACAGCATCTCATCTACAGTTTTCCAAATAGATTAGGTACTTTCACAGGCAGGTGTGGTGGAGTGAATGGTTAAACTAGTTGCCTGCAATGTGCTTAATGCATCTGAATTCAAAATATCTGCCCTGAGAAAAGTTCTCGGGAAGTCATGGTGAGCTAATTTCT